>NC_043012.1:20277909-20287909 GCF_006345805.1 Octopus sinensis
AGTAAATACATACACACACACACACACACACACATATATATATATATATATGTGTGTGTGTGTGTGTGTGCGTGTGTGTGTGTGTGTGTGAATGTGCATAAGTATTTTGTATTTACGCATGCCTTTGTATATATACGCATATACATGCATGCGTGGATGTGTACATGTGTAGGCGTGTGTATGTGTGGGTATATGTATGTGTCTCTGTGTATATATAAGGACGTACAGATACAGATATATATGTGCGTATATGTATACGTTCTTAATTGCATATATAAACATTTTCGAATCTTTATTCATAATTTATAAACGAATATTCCATTCTTTTATTAGCTATAAACTTACCTTATATATATTTAAATTTCCTCTATAATCTCTATTTAATTTATTCATTTATTATTCTAATTCTGTTCCCATACGTATCTCCAATAAACCTGTAAACTCCACGCACGAACATATAACAATACAAATCCTAAACTTTATCATTGTTCTGCTATAATGAATCCATAAACACATACAAAACATCCAAACGTATATTGTTTTACCTCTGAAGATACTATGCTCAGGTCATATAAATATAGATTTAATATTTACTTAATCTTTACTGAGTATTAATGAAAACAGATGTAAGTAAAGATTGTTAATTTACTGTTAATAAAAAAAAAACAATTATTAACTTCCCAATCTGCATTTTCTTTTCTTACATATATATGTATATATATATATGTACACACATATACATATATATATATATATATATATATATAGATATATATATATATATATATATATATATCTATATATATATATATATATATATATATATATATATATATATATATATATATATACACATATTTATATATATATATGTGTGTGTGTGTGTTTATGATTCCAGATCCACATGGTTTCGGATTCAGTCCCATTGCGTGGCACGCTGAGCACATTCCTTTTGCTTTAGCCTGAAGCCAACCGAAGCATCGTGAGTGGATTGAGTAGGAGAAAAATGAAAGTATTTCTTTCTATATAGAATTATGTGCGTCTGTGGTTATGCGTAGCTTTCTTTCTCTTCCTAGCCCCTTTTTGATTTGTCTACATCATAAAGAAGAGGACAGAATATGTTCTAACTTAAAACCCACACAAAATAAAAATGCAAATAGTACTGGGTTCGATTCTTTCCAACAAAAATTTTCCAAGGTCGTGCATCGGATGCCTGCAGTCTGAGGAGTGAAGTAAGTAAACGTTAAAAAAAATCATGCCTACGTTCCCGCTCAATCCCCATACACAAACTAACGCATACACACGCACATATTTTTATTCATTACATATACCAAGGTACTAAGCATAAGTATCATAAAGAACATACTCGTCCCTTGTCAAACTTTAACATTAAATCTGACAGAAGAAATTTACAACTAAAAACCAAACATAACTTTCTTTGAGGCTAATCTTTTCTATGCATTCAAAGCTTCGACATTGTATGTATGTATTATTATTGTTCTTTTCTTAAACGTGTAGTCATCATTCGATCAACGTTATTTTCCTTAAATTATAAAATTTAAAACATTCCCCAGAAATAACTGCATTTAAAACAAATGATGATTGATTAGATACACAAAGAAGAAATATTCCCTCACATATTTGTAGCTCTTTTGAAATTAAAGTTCCGTAATCTTGTAAAAGAAATGGTGTACCAAACATTTCCGAAACAATAAATTGCGTATAAACAAGCTGTCACTGTGCGTATTTCAATACGTGCCAATATGCTTTTATTCAATTTCGTAAGCTTGATTAGGTGTGAGATGTGAAAGAAAGAGCGAGATATTGAGGAGAGTCAGTGAGAGAAATAGAGAGATGCATATTGTAAATATGAATGATTTATGAGTATATCCTTTTAATGTTTGATGAAATAATGGTGTATTAAAATTAGATTCCACTAGCCGGCACATCATCTAAATCCAGTCAGGAAAATGTCGACAGCATAATGGCTTAGGTGTCAAATGTCATTTATTGCAGCTAACTAAGATGGAAGTAAATCGCGGCAATTCTCTCTAGTGTCCATTGGAAGCCGCTATACGTCACAGGTTCAAAAGACAGCTTACTTTGTTCAAGTAAAAATACAAAATAAAATTAGGCTGTGTGCATTAAGGATTTGTAGTTCTGCAATTCACTTTATACATCAGGATCTAAGACTAGCGTAAAGTTTACTAGTTTGCTTTTACTAATGTATTTACAAAG
The DNA here is from genome assembly GCF_006345805.1 of Octopus sinensis. Lineage (NCBI taxonomy): Eukaryota > Metazoa > Mollusca > Cephalopoda > Octopoda > Octopodidae > Octopus > Octopus sinensis. The sequence continues at coordinate 20,280,148 of NC_043012.1, forward strand.
AAAACTTCTTAAGATTTAATTCTTAGTTTTATAAATGATTACCACAGGTATTTAAACAAAATCAGCTTTGTTCCTTCATGTGTGCGTGCCTTCATTTTCGACAGTCAACGTTTAACTTCTGTTAAACTTTGAGCGCTGTATTTGACAAGAAGGTGACATTTCACCCGAAAATCTATGAATAATTATACACTTACTAAGATTGTTATTGTTCATATTATTAATACTAACGTTCTGATGCGTTTTTTTATTCTAATTGATTCTTGGTAGTAGTGCGACATGGTGTCAACGAGTGCAGTAGGTTTTATTCTGATAAAATCTAGATAGAATATAATACTATACAGAGATATTTTGAGGAAAGCAAGTAATGGAATATAAGAATGCAGATGAACGTGACAACCTAACACATGCTTTGTCATAATACCCACCCACCCCAATATAAATGCCATTATTCTAAAACCTCGATGCAAATACATAACAGTTATCCCTCCTATAAGTACAAAATTGGCTTTGTATCCAGTGATTAATAACATTAACTCTTAATCCAGAAGAAAAAAAATTGAAGAAAACTTCGAGCCTTCCCTTCCTGCAGCATCCATTTAAACAGAACATTTTAATTCATTAAGAAACCTATTATTCTTACGTTATACTTGCCCATAATTATAGATGTCTTCTTTGAAATTCTGGAGTCAATTATACTCGGGAGAAAGTATGAATATATTTTCAAATCTCTTTTATCTATTAAGACGAATCGGTGTGAATGCTTCAATTTGGATTGATGATATTTGATGTCAATTATGCCATGAGATATACACAGACAATTGCGATTACCGTAAAGTCGTCTACATAGTGCGAATGACAATCTGCTATGGAAAGCTCTGAATGTCTAGCAATGTTAAGAGTTAATAGGCTATCTTCTCTCTTAAGTGCCCACATTATTTCATTTTATCTATAGAAAACTAATTTGCTTCAAATATTCCTACGTTCCATCGAACAAAATGTGAACTGATACTTTATTTCTAAAATGTAACCAAAAAAAAACGAACGCAAACGAAGTAATCCTTTTACGATTTTAAAAAATTTTGGTTGGGGTTAGAAACGTTGGGTGCAGAATTATTATAATTTTTATGCAAGCGAATGCACGATATTTTAAGTAAGATATATTTATCAACTAACATTTCTCATACTTCAAGAATACAGGGTTGGATATTCTAATATATGTCATTCTTTACCACTCGTTATTGTCTTTAATCATGTTGTGTCTCTTAAGTTTTGATTGTTTGGTACACACCGATATATTTTTCCACTTCTTGTAAAAGGCAGGATTACTAAAAATGCAAATATTTATTCCGACATTAAATATTTAATTTCAAAATCAAAATACATACAATTTACTTTCCTATTTTCCTGTAACATATACTTATCCTACCTTAATTCTATAATATGTTACAATTTACCGCGTGTAACTGGGAATTAATTTTAACTTTAGAAATAAAAAACAGTTACATGGAACAGATGAGTAACACATAATCATAACTTAAAACCAGAAAACTGGTTTAAAAAATCTAGTTTATTAATAGTATTACGATACTTCTTACAGAACTTCAATTCTGCTTTCAGTATTAATAAATATTTTTGTATGATCTACTAAGGTACAAAGGAACAACACAAATGACAGCTGGGTATGCATAGCAATTCACAAAGTACAGCCCTAGAGCTGCATTATAACTTGCTAATACTGCGTTCGTTATGCATATATTATTGCTTTCTTATCAGCTCTACATTTTGCTCAACTTTTATCTCACATATTGTTTTCGAATCGTTATTCGGCTTTCTCGGACTTAACAACTACTCATCACCAACTGTATTCATTTAATATAAAATTGATTATGATAGGTGTTTAACCATTATATGAAACCGATTTTTCGAGACGTTTATGAGATTTGGATATAATGGCGTATGCATTGTAAGAATTATCTTATGTCACTCAGACGGGTTGCCTATATTTTATGAAGAAAGACGTAAACACCAGCATATCTTCTTTAAAGCAATTCAATATTAAGTGTCAAACATGTTCCTTTTAGATAGAGTTTCGTATAAATGACACACATACGTTATCTTTCCAGAAGGGAATATGTTCTTTCGGTCTTATCTTTACGAAAAGAATATTGCTTCCATCGCAGCTAAATATTCCATTGGCTTTCAAAGAAATTCCCATATCTTATGTTCTACTTGTCAACATTAAATTAGCGCTCCGTATTAAAAGCTTCTTTAAAGAACACATTAAGTGTGTTATGTTCATATGTACATACATGCTTGTGTATGTAGGCTTGCAGTACAATATTTAAATTAGTATGTAATTTCTTATTTGAAAGAGCATATCGCTATTTCATAGTTGAAAAGTTTTACTTTGCTTACTTCTGTGACAATAAACCATTGATCTTCAAATTTCTATTCGATGCTGCGCCGTACATCCGCCTTTTGGTGGTTTCTAGTGGCAGACATCTCTTAGTATATGAAGCGATTAACACATTCTCGTTCAACGCTTCACCCATTTGTTGTTTTGGGACGTTTCCCACAGTTCTAGTAAATGATTTAGTGGAGGAGGGAAGAGGAAACAAGATGTAGTAAGAAACAGAGAGGTTGGCAGACACATCAAGAAGATACTACCCAAAATTTGTCTGTTACTTTACCAACCAGCGTAGATGAAATTAAATTTGAGCTACCTGTATTTTGAATTCAGAACGCAGACTCAAAGAAAATATATATTAAAAAACATATACGAAGCTCGAAAGGCTCAGGGCCTTCGCAACTAGAACATTGATACGAGAAAAAATTTTATGTTAAGGGCTGGTGAGAAGCTTTCGGCTCTATGAATATACGAAGCAGTAAAATATCCATTCTCTGATATCAGTCAAATATATTTTGTAAAGGAATCGCAATTGGCAGTTGTCTCGCCATGAATGACGTTCGCTATTCGGTGTTTACTATTGTGTTTAATTCTTGTATATTTTATGTACATATTTCACACGAGTTCGTTGCATTTTTGCTACTGGTGAAAATAATGGTTAAATATCCTCATCCATTCGACACCACAGGTAAACAATAAAATAATTTGAATCATTGGAAACAGAAATCTCTGAAATATCGAATTCATATCAGTACAAATTTTATTTTCATTTTATTGGTCAACCTTGTATCACTAACCAATATCGATTCCCTTTTCAAACGTCATAAAAAGGCAATGTATATTATCTTCTCAAATATATATTTTTGTGTGGAAAAATGTAGTGGATATTCTACAAGACATTTCTAAATCAAACTCGATGCTCAGCTGAAGATATTGCAATTGAGTAAATCAATTGTTTGGTCGAAATTTTACTTCCTTGAAGATTTTACAAAAGTAAGCATCCGTACTACTCTTTTAGCTAGATTATCATCCGGATTCCCTTTTTCATCTTTTACTGCTTTTAGTCAATGTAATGTAGATACACTGGATGGATGTCCTCCTTGAAAGGACTGAGCCCAGTATCTAGTTTTTAAAAGGTTCTTACTTATTCTATCTGTCTTTTGCCGAACTGTTATACGTATTACTGGGAGTAAACAAACCAACACTGGTGGTAGACAAACACTAAGATATACACACATAGGTATACACAGACACGCAAACACACACACACACACACAAACTTATATATATGAAGAGCTTTCAGTTTCCGTCTACCAAATCTATTCGCAATAACGTGGTTGGCCCGGAGCCATAGTAGGAACCATTTAACCGAACTACAAGTGAACTAACTCAGAACCATATGGCTCTCAAGCAAATTATTTCCCACAGAGCCTCTTCCACAAATTACTACAAATATTTTATCGATAACGCATGCACATTATTGCTGCATATTCTAGGCCGGCCAATTATCCCGATCTCCCGGTATACTAATAGCCCTTAGCCCAGATGTTAACTACTGGTACACATTGATTGCGAAAAATTTGTGTTCGATTGCCTATCTGTTTCGAAACATATTCTAATATACTTTGAGATATACAATTGTTGCATCGGAATAAAACCGGCATGCTAGCACCATCATTTTTGTGGCGAAATTATAGATCAGATGTACAAAATATGTCTCTATTTGGCGACAAAATTTGCTTGCGTAAAATATGTCAGGAATGTCAAAAATTATCAGGAAACTTTCTTAAAATATATTTTATCGAATATCCGCTTTCCAATCATGTCAGAGGCCATTATTCACTTTCAGATTACTGTTATTTCCAAATGAAGCTCTATGTGAAGTCTCTGTTTCTCTTCACTACTACTACTGCTGCTACCACTTAATATTTTAGTCATCTGGCATTACTCTAATTTTCAATGAGTGATGTTTCCAAATGGTTGTATTTTATGTTATGGGTTTTTGGATGCCTGTTATTGCTAAATGAAGACTTATGGCATGCATAAGGTTGATAACATTGCTATTTTCTAGTAGTGCCATTACGACACAATTTAATTTGTGACGAGTAAGGAAGCCATGTTAGCCTAAATCTTTTTCTAAAAGTCATAAAAATGCAGTGACGCATTTTCTTGCCAAACTATTTTATGTATGTACGTCATATTAGACACAATACTAAATATTTCCTAATAGCATCTGACTGTGTACGGTTGAGGAAAATGCAATATAAATTCTTAGACACACATGCATATACATATATGTGTGCGTATAGGTGTGTGTATGTGTGAGTGTGTATGTAGGTGTACACATATACACAGATTGATAAACTTACGAGCAGCATACATTAAGATTTCTCTATATCTAGAAAGAAATTCTTGCTAACTCACCAGTTCTTGCATCTAAAATTAAATATGTTGTTAATGTGCTTATTTTTATGACCACTGTTACTAAAGGCTCGCAATAAGAAACAATCAAAATATAGTTTCACTGAAGTAGAGACTGTCAAATTTCCACTCTCGGAATCAATGATCTATCACGGTGGTAAATTATCAACTAAAAGAAGGGTGAATAACTGAAATAGAAAACTCTCTAAAGAAGTTGCTCGCCGGTATATTTATGTGGCATTACATAGTAATTTCAAATTTTACCAGCACGGAGACGAACAGTTTTCTATCAAACACACACACACACATACATACATATATATATATATATATATATATATTATATATATATATATATACATATAGGTTCAAACTGGGGACTAGATATGTATGTTTTCCCCACTTTTTCTCAAACATGAAGCAATGTTGAAATTAAATACTTGCATGAAGAGTTCTAGTTGGAAGAAAATGAGTAAGTATAAAACGCAGTTGAGGGCTTGAATTGCAGACAGTGCCCTTCCGTTGAGGAACAATCAGTATTCCTAATTACAGTATGATCTGAAGCTGGACACAATAAAGAAACAGAAGGGTGTAAAATGGTCGGGAGAGGTAAAGTGACGTCTACACAGGCCAATCAAGATTTGCTAATCATCACTGCTGAAGCTGCAGTAAAGACAGCAAAAACCAAATAATAAACTCATTCGGTCCAGAAGCTAGAGGCTGCTGTGTGTCTTCGTAGGCAAATCAATGTCAGTCTGACTAGTGGCATTTCTCTCAATGCTACTTAGGATTTATATCAAGTTCTTAATCTCTGCTGTTGAATAGTGGCCACTGTTTTCTTCTTTTTTTTGTTTCTACTTAGACTGTCATCATATTCTCGTGCCTCTCCTCTTATTAGCAATCGAAGCCGTTGCGATTTTTCATTATTTACATCAAAACAATGATGGACGCTGATATGAATTGTATAAGAGTTTAAAACGATTGCAATGGGACTTGAAATCAAAATATAGACGGTTGAAATGTATAAAGCAAAGAGATATAAAGTCAGTGACGTTAAATAATATGTGCAGTAGGCATCATACTGAATGAAGTATTTTGTCTCTTATTATTTACAGTTCAAACACCGATGTAATTAACTTTGATTTTCAATACATTCTAGGTCGAAATTATATCAATCTGCCTGAGGGATTTTATTGCACCCCTTCCATTCATATTTTGTAATGATGTAAGAAAACCTTATAATTTATAGATATACAACGGTAATAAAAACGCAAGAAGGATGGAGACCAGATAACTAATTCGCCTAAGTAACCTAATTACACCCAGTTTGCTACATCGACAAAATACGCATTTGTTAATAACTAGAACTTATTGATTTGGATACACACCGCCTCAGAAACGTCGGAGTATTTGTCTATATTTGAAATCATTAGTATTTATTATAAAAAGGAAAATATCCACTATATTTTAAAACTCTAATACTTAAGGGGTATTAAACCTATTCAAAATATCAAAGGAATTAACCATTCAACTTGTTCTTACGTGAAATGTTGTGTTAAGATCAAACCGATAGTAAAATGTTATTTACTTCTAGAAGTAAGCTAATGGATTATGAAAGAATGGAGAACAACAGAAAATGGTTTAAAAGAGTCCGCTATATATATATATATATATATATATATATATATATATATGAAAGGATAGAACGTTGTTAACAACATATCGGACATGGATATTTAGAAGGCGGCTGAACTCTGCTGATTACACTTAAATGTGATGTGCATTGATGTGACACCAGAGATCATATTAGGTTACTCCTTATTACCAAAATATACTGAGGATGATTATGTTGACTGAACTGATATATGATATGTTGAATTAGTAGGAATAGTCCTTTGTTCACTAATAAAATTTAGAGACACTCTGTAACTTTGCTGTTCTGATCATTGGCGCCACTATTATCTCATTTCTAATACAGAAGGATGTATTAACATTACTGTGATTTTTTTGTTTTGCTGTTTTTGCAGTGACGAAAAACAATTGATTTCCTTTTGTACGGTAACAGATACAAGGAAGGCCATAAATCATTGTGTAGTTTGGGCTAAAAAAATTAAGCCTGTTGTGTGTGTGTGTGTGAGTGCATTTTGTGACAGAATGAAGGACAGTTGTGAGGGATCGATATTTATTTGAACTGAAAACAGGAAAGGACTTAATTAAACATCTTTAAAATTTTTCATTCTTCACCCTAGCAAATTTGTATTGTTTGTGCTACATGCTTGGATATCGCAGTCTTTTATTTCAAATTGAACCTTGAAGAACTATTGTCGGTGTTAATTCAATTCATTTGAGACTCGTACGCATGCACCTTTCCAAATATTTTCCGCCCTCAGTACATAGTGTAGTAAGGTTTCATGTTCAGTTACTTGGCTAGCAAAGTCGTGATTTTAAGAGAATTATTTAGTTTTCCAGGATTTCTGGCTGCAAGGGATTTGTGTTCATGACAGAGAACTAAATCAATTTTTCTGTTCTGAAGAATTATTCTGTCTTGTCGTTGTAATCTAAATATTAATAATTTGTTCAATAAATTCCGTTCAAAAGCCCGAAGATACAGAGTAGCAGATTAACCTGCAAAGGGTGGATTTAACAGACATTGGTTTAAAAATAAGGTGGGTGTTCTACTAGAGAAAATCCTATTATTCTCCAGGATCGTGCACGTCAATATACTATTTGCCCGCTCAAAGTCACTTACGTGTGTGTAGGTATGTTGATATATGAACATGTGCATTTATGTTATTCTGAACATGTATGCTGATGTATGTGTGTGTATGTTAAAGAATTAGAACGCAACTGTGAATGTATTTCAGTGTTTCCCTTTATATATTGACACACGCTTTTATATTAGTGTTAATTAAAATACCGACATTCGCGTGATGA
>NC_043012.1:20292909-20327909 GCF_006345805.1 Octopus sinensis
GATAACACTTTTATGAACTAAACTTATGTTTCTTATTTCTTTATTGCCCACAAAGGGCTAAACATAGAGGGGACAAATAAGGGCAGACAAAAAGATTAAGTCTATTACATCGACCCCAGTGCGTAACTCATACTTAATTTATCGACACCGACACGACGAAAGGCAAAGTCGACCTTGGCGGAATTTGAACTCAGAACGTAACGGCTGACGAAATACCGCTAAGCATTTCGACCTGCGTGCTAACGTTTCTGCCAGCAACCACCTCGTTTTATTTTTAAAATGTATGTTTCTGCTAATGCTTACATCGATAAGCACGCTCTATGAACGTGCTTACAAGTGGATTCTTAGAAATAGAATATAAATTATTTCACTATTACAGAGTTGGCAAATGTCTTTGCCTTTATCATATGGGAATGAAATGGAGAGAATCAACCAATCTAGATAAAATTGTTTATTATGATCTTTTAGATACCAAACTAATTTACTTAGCCTAGTATTGTTGTGTTTATTACTATCCCTAAATGCAGAGTAATGATTAGAAATTCTTTTAGATAACTGAGAAGAACTACCTATATAAAAAAGACATCGGTACTGGAAGTACTTTTACACTGGTATATAGGTTTAGTCTTAGAATTACTAGACATAAACGTAATTCTGTTGGAATTGACTTCAGAGACAATAACCCTGTTGTTAATACTTCTAGGGGGAGGGTTAGTATTAGCTAAATTGATGTTATTATTTTCAGTAATTGGTTTCTTATCTAACAGACTAATATTATGTGAAGAGATAATTTGTGAAAGATTTTTAGTGTTAGATGAAGACGGAAATCTCGTTTTATTTTAAAAGACCACAAAGCATTTTTCTAATAACCCATCCTTACGACTTATCTGTCCTTCTAGCTCTGACATCGTTGTACTTCGTAAAATTATATATATATATATATATATATATTCCTACCTTAGTTACAAAATTAAAGCTTAGTTTACGGTCCAATTCGTTCCAAGTCGTCCACTGGTTTAGTTCTTTTACTAATAAAAAGTGTGAGAAGGTCATCCAGCTTGACATTTCTAATTTCTATTTCTCCATCAACCCGACATCACTTTATAAAGCACACTGGCTAGCTCATAACAAAGCTGGTCTCACCAGGGAAGAGATTAATGTCGTGTTGGCCGCCAGAAAATCTATCATGAAATTTGATAACAACCTGTAGGTCCGTGAAGAAACGCTCGATAATATGTATGTCACGATGGCAAGTTCTGATTCAACACAAATAGCTGATTTGGTCGGTGTATATATACTTTATGAAATGGCAGACCAATTCCCAAGCATCAATGGAGGTCGATATCGTGATGATTGTTAACTTTACGTCCAAAATCTTTCTGACCAAAAAGTACAAAAGATGGGCGTAGGCATCGTTCTTGATGATATTGAAACGAAAGCCAACATTTTAGATATTATACTTATCTTACGCGATAAATCGTACTTCTCATACCACAAACCATCATTAAGTATATTACCCAATTCAGTAATCATTCTAGGGCAATCACTAAGAATTTAGTTAAAAATATTTCATTTAGATTGTCTAAGTTATCTGCTAATATTGACATTTTCAACAAGTCTGAATGTTATAAATGAATGAACGTATAGAAATACTGTGTTTACATAACCTCATTCCACCAAATTGTATTCAAAAAATTTCTTACTCCTCGCACTACTTTTTTCACGTCTGGATTATTTTCTGATAGTCTGCTTGTCTAAAGAGGCCTTTTTTTTTTTTGAATTGATACAACTAAACGTCATTTTGGAAAACTGTTTACACCAAAGACCAGTAACATAATCGCACTTTATGTGAAATAAGTATGATTATTAAGGATTATGCTGCCTCGTTATTATTACAACAAATGCATATTAGTATGTGTACTGATTATAATGAGGGATTAGTAAGTAGGTTTAAATTAGTTGGAATTATTAGAAATAGGGGTCAATTTTTTGCCAAATTACACACAGGCATCGTTAAGTCTTGTCACTAGAGTTCCAGAGAACTGAGCAAAAGTAACATGAAGAAAGATATTTTATACCTCAAACCAACGCGTGAATTCATACTTGATTACTACGTCTCATGAATATAATGACCTAATTTCCCCTCTTAACGCCTTAATATTGAATAAGCAACTAGTAAGGCAGCCATCGTTATGTAAAACCAGACGCTCAGTGTGACTGGAACATACCTTACGTTGTGTTAAACGTCAGCAGTAAGCAGCTATGCATTTTAGCCAAAATAAATGCATCTGTATTGATTCGATCGTATACAGAATTATCATATTTATTGTAACTACAGAAAATGCCGAGCTTGGAAATAATAAGTTTAATATGGAAAGTTATTTTGATATATAACTTCACATTGTTTACATTTAGGAATATGTAAGTTGAATTATAGAAAGGAAAATAAAGCATCTACATATAGCCTCCTGACCTTTAGAATAATAGTCACATTTTACCATTTAAATACCATGTGTTTCAAGTAATCAAAGTTTTCACGAATAAATTTACATTCATCTCTCAATACAGATAAAATTCATGATCGGAGAAAGTGAATAAAAAGCCGTAAACTGAAATTTCATGGAACATGCGAACATTTAATCAATCTCTTTTAATATTCCGATTCCACTTTGCTGCAAAAACTTTGCGAAATTACAATTGTCTTCTTCAAACAAAACCGCGAGAGGAAAAAATTTCTACAATAAGTTAATTGGAATGAGTATAATTAAGTGAAGCTCAATAATCAACTGTTGCTATGTTTTAGAACAGGATTTTGCGACTACATAAGAAAGAAAAGACAAATTCCATTGACATTACGTTTGCGAAAGAATTATTTGTTTTATTTATTTGAAAACGACTATTTAAAACTGATGGTAAAATATGTGGATATATTTCTCGCCAATCCGCTCTGCACGAAATTTTTAAAATATAAAAGAGACTAATTGAATAACAAGATGACTTAATTGTAGGTCTGCACAGGAACTGAACTACACTGATACCAATACATACTCATTGTGTACATACACACAAGCACATATATGGATATATACGTATCCCCCACAACTATCCCTGAACGCATTGCTTAACCACCCACGAGGTTTAGCGGTGTAGTATTAATTTATATATAAAACATATACCAGGCAGCTGGAACGTAAGTATCGTTTACAAACAATGACACAGTATTTGGTTTGCAAACCACAGTATACACGGCCAGGTATGTTAAAGAAGATATTACGGAAGATACTAACCGTAATAACTAATACTTTTTCACTGTATTGTGTATTTCTTCCTTTTCGTATCTGGTACTTTTTATGGATGTCGTTAGAATGAAACTGTGTACCTTAATTTACCTTACACCTTACACGAAGACCAAGAGGAAATCTTGCGAACGAGAGTTCATATTCACGATGTACCTACAGAAATCACGCCAAGAGACACGTCTACATTGAGGGATATATATATAGTTTTCAGAATCTCACTCGCGTGAACTCGGTGTCAAGTTGGGCGAAGCAATTTTAGTGATCAAGTGATCACTAAAGTTCAAGTATCTCCACAATTCCATCTCCCTCAAGCAATGAGCTGGCAGAAACGTTAGCACGGCGGGCGATATGCATTGCGGTATTTCGTCTGCCGCTACGTTCTGAGTTCAAATTCCGCCGAGGTCGAATTTGCCTTTCATCCTTTCGGGGTCGATTAAATAAGCACCAGTTACGCACTGGGGTCGATGTAATCGACTTAATCCGTTTGTCTGTCCTTGTTTGTCCCCTGTATGTTTAGCCCCTTGTGGGTAGTTAAAAAAGAGGTATTTCGTCTGCCGCTACGTTCAGAGTTCAAATTCCGCCGAGGTCGACTATGCCTTTCATTCTTTCAGAAGACGATAAATTAAGTACCAGTTCCGCACTAGTGTCGATCTAATCGACTCTCTCCTCGCTGAACATTTTGGGCGTTGTGCCTAGAGCAGAAAAATTTTTACTTGCTTACTTTAATTGACTATAGATATATATGCTTCGATTTGGGGTCACTAGTACTTTATTGTCTCCCCTTCTTCCTAACTCTTCCTGTCAAACTACCATTTTCCAGGCAAAATCGACCTTGGTGGTATTTAAACTCCGAACGTAAAGACAGACGAAATACCTATTTCTTTACTACCCACAAGGGGCTAAACACACAGGGGACAAACAAAGACAGACAAGAATGTCTCACCCCCTTATAGACATACTACTAGATTTATATAGTCCCTGGTGTTCATTAAGACTACTGCGTCATCTGTTTCTGCCTCTTTGATTGTTATAGTTTTTATCTTCTTTTAGTTCGTTAAGGTCGTTCCATTCTCTCTTGCTGAAGTTTGGTCTGGTTTTTGTTTATTTGTGAGTTGATAAGGTTGATTGACGTGCTCAGAGAATCGGTCGTGCTTTATACTTTACTTTTGTAGAGGTATAGTCGCTGCTATTTCTAGCACTTGAATCGTCGGCGATGTGCTTGTCATAAAATTCCTCGGCTAGTCTTAACTTTCTACAAAATTCAGAAATATTGTCTTTCATTTTATGGTAATTTGGTCGTTGCGGGGCTGGTGTAAATTTTAGCCCTTTGGACGGTATGGCTACCTGGTTGGGTGCAAGTTCTTTATTAGAGAGATTTACTATTTTCATTGCCTGTGGTTTCCCTGGTACGTCCGGTGCCATCGTTTTTCCCTTTTTCTGTGTACTGGGTCTAAAAAATGGTTGGTGTGCTTGGGTTGAATAGTGTTGTTTATCTGTCACCAGTTGCTGTAATTTTTATAGTGGGTTTATGGTGTACTTATTTCGTAGTGTGTTTTTGAACCTCGTGCTCCGTCTTAGTGTTTCAGGTGTATGATGTTGGTAATTGTTTCTTCTGTAGTGGGTCTGTTGTTTGTTATGGTTCCATGGTGGGTTCCGAGAGTACAGTCTTCGTTCGTGTGTTTTAGTCGGATGATGTAGATTGTGGCTCCTAAAATTGTGTGGTGTATCCCTGTAGGTGTTTCGTGGTGCATTTATGTGGCTTGGGTTACGTAGATTCCGGTTCCTAAAATAGTGTGGTGTATTCTTGCAGGTGTTTTGCGGTTTGTTTATGTAGTATGGGGTACGTTCAAAATGACATTCTCGAGAGGGAAGTATGTTCGATTTTATTGTTGGTTGTTCAGTTATGATAGATTGAGGTTTTGTTTTTCTTAATTTTAGGAAGGGGTAGTTGGAGATATATTCGTTTTTGAAGTTGGTTTCGTAAGTCGAAAACCAGTTAACGCTCTTTTCCCATCCCTGGAGGTGTTTTAATTCCTCTTTTTCACACTCCTCTTTCCATAATCTTAGCATTGATCTGTGTTGGGGCCTTGTTTGTTGAGTTCCTTATTGACTTCTTCGTCTATGCTTTTTAATTTTTCTTCATTTGTTTCTGCCCTCAGTTTCAGTAGTTCCCTTTCGATCTTCATTTTTCCTAGTATCATTCTTTTTCGAAGTTTCCTTTGTGCTTCTGGTTCTTCCAGGATGGGTTGTATTTGTAATTTGCCGTGTATGATTAAGGGTGTCGAAGTAAGCTCTTTTTTTATATCTCTGCTTTGTTGTGGTTTTGTATCATTTTCCAAAACACAAATTTTCTTTTCCTAAGAAATCTTCTCCATTGCGGTACCACGTGGTTTTTATAATTGGACTGTTGATGTGACGTTGTTCAACCCATGTGATTCCTCGTTTTCTTGTCCTTGATTTGAAATGTTTCAAAAATATGTTTAAATTGTTTCGCATAAATTTCCAAGGTTCTAATATATTTCGGTAGATGTCTTGCTCGTTTCGGTATCTTCATTGTTTTGTGTAGATGGATGAGATCTTGAGTTTAACTATTATGCTTCAGTTTATGTTCTCAACTTATTTTAGAATCTCGTCATTTATAGAGAGGATATTTGCGTCTGTTTTGGTGGGCATTTTTCGTAGCTCGTGGTGGGAACAATATTTGAAAATATTTGTAGAGGTAACACACGAGTAGATACTTATAAAAAACAATAACGAAAATGTTACTTTCTTAAAATTGGGTACATTATAATTTTCCTTTTACGTGTTTCGTTTTTGAAAAACCTTATCAAAAATATGTGTTAAAATAGAATATTTAAATAGAAAAGAGCTATTAAAAAATTAAAGTTGAAATTAAGATTAACAATCATATTTTACTTTCGTTTTTCCTGAGAAAAACACGTGATAATCTCCTTTGGTTCTGGTAGCGTGACAAGTTCTACTGACTGTGACTGCAAATCACTACTCTCTGTTTTTGTAAGCTGAATAGTGTGTTCAACACTTGTTTTCTTATGAGTGGTTGTAGCCGTCGAATAACTACCAGCTGTAATAATAATAGTCGTCATTCTGAAGCTGTTCGCCTTGTAGTTTTAATAGAAATCGGGTTCTTCGACCCTTGTCTTTATTTCTGAACAGATATATATACACACTCACCCGTATACACATATACATATATATACACAGATACAGATAGATACACACACCCATATATATATATATTATATGTTGTGTTTAAATATCGTTTTTTTATAAGTTATGGCGTTACAAAAGGTATCCGTATATTGAATCTATACCAAATCTCAAACTGGCGCCTCAAGCTAACTAGCCGCTTGCCATTCATACACATGCCCATATAGAAAACAAGCGTTAAACGATGATGATGATGATGCTATGGGTATACATATAACTATATGTGTGTGTATGTGTGTGTGTATTTTTCCCGGGCGAGTACCCTACGAGTACACAGTTATAATCCCGGGCATAGCTAACCACATCGGATTGTAAGAAGCACCTAAGATTATTGAAGGTAGGCAGTCCCAATTTACTTCATCTGATAGGTAAATTTTGGGTTCGCTTCGCTGGATTATAAACATTTAACCAAGACAGTTACAAAGAATACTGCATATTTTACACACACACACACACACACAGAGGCGCGCGCGCGCACATACTTAGACCGTCAAATATTACGCCTACTAATATTTTCTTGCCGCCTTTTATATTCCGTTCCCATTCCCCAAGTTTTAATCAGATGGGCATCACATTTTCCACGTTGAAAGTCAACTAAATACAGTGTAAAACAAAATATTGCAGTTGATGTGATCATCTACATCTAGTGAAAATATTGACCAATGCTAGACGTGGCCGAGGAACTTAAACTAATCAATGATTAAAAGAGTAAAAGAATCACATCCAAAACACATCTTCTACAAACCATTTCGAAAGTAAACAGGAATTTCCTTTACATTCAGGAAGCGAATGTGTTTAAATTTCTTTATATATTAATAAACCATTTAGGATATAAATTCTCATCAGCAATTTAGTCACACCATAAACATCATAATTACAATTTATTCCGCTTTAAAATATTCGTGATTAACGAGATGAGATGTTAAACTATATAAAATAGATACGGTAATGTTTAGATAAATTACTTAATTCCTATTCACACAATGTAAATTCTTTGATATTTTGTTAGAGAAACCTTATAACAATTTCATTTTATGTTTTATTTTTCTACATTACAGTGCGTCACTTCTTATTTTATGAGGGTTATATTGCACAAAATGGTGTATACTTCATACCTATTTATTATCTTTTATGTCTTAATTTTCTCATGGTTATATCTCGTAAGGCAATGTACAATATGTTGACATATATAGTTCTCACAATTTATTCGTTCATTTTCGCTTATTATGCATAAATATTCCTCATTATGGAATGGAATAGATAAAAAATAATAAATCGTCTGTTGCAATACATTTCAGTGATAAACAAAACTTGTCTTAGAAATAGAGATAATATACGTGTTTCATTGATCTTCTTGTTGCCACTTGGTTCATGTTGTATTGGTGTCAAGATAATTTGTTGTTTTTTTTTCTGCTTCATAGTTTTGAGTTAATTTTATTATATTATTTCTATATGATATCTTACACAATAAAGACGTGGAAACAAAAATTGCAAGAAAAGGAATTATTCTTGGCATTTGTTGTTGTCAAAATGGTGCTCCTCTTTCCGCGTGACTAAGTGGTATGAAAAAGCCATTATAAAGTCGTCTGAGAATTGGTCGTTATAAAAGGTCAGTAGTAGTTGAATCGTTGTACGAGTTATCAGTTAGAGTCAGTGTCATTTACGTGACATACAATTCCCAGGCATCGCCAAGTTAGACGATTCAGTCATTATCTTGCGGAACTATCGGCGACAGCACGATAGACGAGTCAATGGTAAGACGCGAATACCGCCACAACATAAGAGTGGCGACAAGAATAATACAGTGCCGACAATAAAATACAAGTGGGCGAGGATTTCACATTATAACAGTTTCTCCAAGCTGTACAAAAATATAGAACGTTCCCTGAGAAACATCTTGTCATCTATTGGTTTTGTTATAACTCTCAACCGTATATATTTTTAATAGTTTCATACGACACCAGTACATTATATTTGACATAGTGTCTAATTAAATTGTAAAATGCTTACCATTAAAGAAATTGGTTTATGACAAACAGCATTTGAAAAACAAAGTAATTATTTGTCTTCACCGGGGAGAACTTTCAATAAAAAGAAGAATGAGAAAATTTTAACTCAAAAGAGAATTTTGAATGAAGATATATTTTGCACGAAAAATACATTAAATAATGAAAGAGACGTCTTGAACTGGGGAGAATTTAACCGTGTTTTTAGTGTTTTCATCTCTATAAAGAATGCGACCGTCTTCATAAATATTAATGATTCGGAAGTTTTACAACAACCAAAATATGTTAAGCCATCAAGTAAAAATGAACGATGTGTACTGTTAAGTAGAGGTAGGTTTGCAGTATGATGTATTGTACGTTGTAAGGCTTAAAACAAGATATTTGTATAACTTTGTATGTAGGTATTATCGCCCTCGCTCTCTCTCTCTCTCTCTCTCTCTCTCTCTCTATCTCTTTCATCCTTCTTTCCTTCTATCTGCTGCCCACATGTGACCCGTAACTGATGTTCAATTCTCTGCTGTTTCACCTAGTGTACGTACTATATATATATATATATATATATATGCATATATATATATATATATATATATATATATATATATATATATATAGATATATATGTGTATGGTGTTTGTGTATCTATACACACGCAAATGTCGTATCATGAGAATGAGAGCTCAACACGGTATTGGAGGATATCATTTCTTTATTTGTGAATTAACGCTACCATTGCATTTATGTTTACAAAAGTAGGAAAATATACAAGTGTCGTAGCAAATTTGTACGTATATGTGTATATGTATATATACAAGTATATATATATATATATATATATATATATATATATATACATACTTATACACATATACAGACACATACATACCAAATTGCTAAGAGACTTGGATATTTTCCTACTTTTGTAAACATGAATCTAATGGTAGCGTTAATTCACAGATATAGAAATTATATCCTACAATACCGTGTTGAGCACTCATTGTCATCATTCGACATTTGCGTGTGTATGTACACACGAACACACACACATATATATATCTAAGTATGTACATATATATAATATATATATATATATATATATATATATATTGAGAGAGAGAGACAAAGAGAGAGAGGGATTTATTTGTTTTGCCAAATTAATGATGTAAAATCGCGTGTTGAAGTATATATTGTCATTTCGAGGCGTAGTTGCACCAGTTGATGGCGCATAAAATATTTAGAAGAACAGCGTAATGCTAAAAAAAAACAAAAAAATGACTGTGAAGAAATATCTTACAAAAAGGATAAATAAATTCATTACCTAATAGAAATTTTATCATGTTGTTTAATAACACGTATCATGTGAAGTATTATTAACTGTATTTTAATCAGCGCTAGGCTTTTTTTTAATCTACATGTGAATTACAATAAGGTTTTATCCTAAACTTAACTCTGTCACAGAATTAAATACTAATCAATAAAATAAGAACAGAATTTGAAACCTCAAAAAATACTCTGTTTATAAGGAAATGGACCATAGTGGTGTTGAAGACGTTATCAGCACTGCAATTTGCATAGTGCTGCATTTTTCTCAGTTGTAAGACCTTCTGTGAAAACTGGACATAGTCAAAATTGATAGAGAGGCTAGAATGTATAACATAGTAGCGTAAAAGCCGATGAACTAAATTTAGACCTTAGAGAAGAGAACCCAAATATTGTAACGCTGCCAGTCGGCACTCTGAAATTTTTGAGCCCTTTATAGCATCCAATAATAAATCTACAATGCATTTTCTTCAAAACTACATGCAAAGTACAAGGGCAAACATCTTAAATTATTGCCCATGATTTTTACAGGAGATGAGCGGCGTAAATGAAAAAGACTGTGACAGCCATTGTTTAACTTACATATATAAACTGGCGGGAGCACATGTGGGAGACCATCATTTGTAACTTACTTTTTCTAACAAACATTTGGCCAAATATGTTTTAAAGGATTAATTTATCATCTGATACTATTTAAAGTATTACGAGTAATTGGACCTGGAACAATAGAGAGCATTCTGTCCACTTTACATTTCATCCGTTAATCAGTCAAGGACTGTGGGCGATATAACCAAATTCCAACTCATTTAAAATTACTGGCCTTGTGCCAAAAGTCAAAAACTGGTGTATAAGTATTAGTTATTGTAACAACTTACAAATGGCTAAATGAAAAGGCAATGCTAAAATACATATTCAACTTGGTTTATTAATAGTAAGACTACTGTTGATCAAATCCGAAAAGATTAATTAAATTTGACAAAAGTAACTTCGGAACGATTTTCGTTAATGTGATAGTATCTACGTAAATAGCAAACGGCATTTTGACCAAAAAGACTAACGCTTCTGATGGTAATTATCTTTATTGAATTGTTTTTATTGATTTTTTCGTTATGAATCCAATACCAAGATATTTCGTTGAAAAACAAATATACTACTGGGAAATATATGGCTCCCAAACGAGTAGTATGAGCAGGAGAGGAATAAAATGGAATCAACTGCATATTAAAACGGTGGTCTGGGGTTTGATATTTAGTACCAGACACTATCTAGATATATGAACTGAGAAGTTTTCACATTTGAAATGAGAATATAAGATACCAATTCGTTAGATTTCTATGGCATCATTTGGCTTATTCCTTCAAGAGGAATAAAATACAGAGTAATGCCAAGAAAAAGACATAAATGCTCCTTTCTACTGTAGGCCTACGCTCTGAAAATTTGGAGGAATATATCGACCATAAAGTTCAACTTGTACTTATTTCATGGACCCCAACAGGATGAAAGACAAAGTCAGCATATACGTATGTATGTCATTATTCAGTTTATTTCAAGATTTCTTGCCAATAGTAAAAGAGTATGTTTCTAACCTAGATCCAAGGCTCTTTCACTGGAATTTCAACAGCATCAAAGGTGTATGTATGTATGTATGTATGTATGTATGTATGTATGTATGTATGTATGTATGTATGTATGTATTATGTATGTATGTACGTATGTACGTATGTATGTATGTATGTATGCATGTCTGTATGTATATATGTATGGATGCAGGTTTGTATGTAAGTATCTATGTATGTCTGCATGCATATATGTATATATCATGTCATCCCATACGTTCTCTCCGATTTTACCCTTTTAAAATTAAATAAAATTTAATAGTATTTTAGAACGTCTAATGGAATTTAAAATTATTTTTATGCGTTTGTGTACATTTAAACTAATTAAACATTATTTTACATAATAATAGAATTAAAGTGTCTCTCATTAAAACCCTTTCTAACATGGAAGTATCAAAAGTGCATTTAAGCACATAATTCTTTATGAGTACAAAAAAGGAAAACCTGCAGCCGAAGCGACTCGAAATATACACTCAGTTTATGGGAAAGAATGCTTGAATAAAATAGCTTGCAGATGATGGTTTGCAAAATTCAGAAGCGGATATTTCAGCCTTGAAGATGAAGATCGAACAGAACGTCCAGTTGAGTTTGATGAAAAGCTCCTTGAGGCATTACTTGAAGACAATCCTGCATTATCAGTTGAGGAATTGGCAATAAAGCTTCGTTCAAACCATACAACTGTTCATTGTCATCTTCAACAACTTGGAAAGATTCGTATACCTGGAATATAGGTGCCTCCTGAATTGTCCGAAAGCAACCGCAAATCCCGAGTTGACATGTGCTATTCTCTCCATTCTAGCGAACTCATCTCCGCCTTTTTGGATAGACTTGGGACTGGTGACGAAAAATGGATCTTCTATCGAAATGTTAAACGTTTTAAACAGTGGCTTGATAAAAGTGGAAAGTGCTCAACCACAATCGGGAAGGGAACTTCATGAGAAAAAGGTTCTTCTGTCTATCTGGTGGGATTGCAAAGGAGTAATTCACTTTGAATTGTTACAACAATCAAAGCTCAAGTCTACTGCCAGCAATTAGAAGAAATTAAGAAGCTTTGAAGAAATTAAGATCCGCTTTAATGAATCGAAAAGGAGTGATGTTTCATCAGTACAATGCGCCCCCACACTGCAAAGATCATATCAGAGAAGATCGAAGAGCTTGGATGAGAAAAAATTCCTCATCCACTTTATATTCCTCACCTTGTTTCTTCAGACTACCATTTGTTCTGTAGTTTACAGAATCAGTTGGGAGACATAACTTTCGCAAGAGTTTTACATTGATGGGATTAAAAAGCTTGTAAATAGACAGAAGGAAGTCATAGAAAATCAGGGAAATTACATTGATGATAAAATTTCAATTACATATAACATTTGATCTCTTGTTTCCTTTATTCAAAATTCGGACAGAACTTATGTGATGACCTGATATGTATGTATGCATGTAATGGCTTTCCTTGTATTTTTGACTGTAGGCGTCCAATCGACTTAAAAACATAATTGGAATTTATTATCTCAGTTAAATGAACAATTGCGAAAGAGGAGAAACTTCAACGCTAACACAGGCAGAAATAAACGTGTATTTTCAGATAATGCACTCTATAATGAATACTACAGTTAACAATTTAGTTGAAGTGGAAAGTTGAGTCCCAATTAGGAGAGTCAAATTAGAAGATATTTAATGATATTGAAATCGGCCTTACAACTCTGGAAATATAATATTTAAAGTAACTTCTTTCTGAAAAACCTCAAATATATTCATTTATAAACGGCGAGCATGTTCTCTTTTGTATTGCTCTAAATCAAATACACCGTGTTGAGAATTATCAACGGTGGGGAAATGTAAATAATGCCGCCTAAAGCTCGTTTGCAAACGATTTAAAATATATGACAATGATATGTTCATAATATCTAGTCATTGCCTCAAAATAGAAGGATATTAAGATTTGTTCTCAAATAACAACGTTTTACATTTGTAACGAATTAATTTGATGAATTTCTTTCGTTTTTAAAATAGCATCCATAGAGGTATTGCTACATAGCTACGAAGGTGAAATTGCATTTTTAAGGATTAATACGTATCTTCGTTTTAATATAGTGGACTGAACTTCCAGAGATGTCTATTCCGCTGCTGAAATTCTGTTCTGCTTTCTCACTATGAATGACCCATTCTTTATTTTCTACCTCTTTCTGTGACCCGATAATTTAATAATAAAGAATTATAAACACATAATGAACTCGCGATGCCGGATCTGATTACAGTGTATAACATTTCGAACAAATATACCTAATCATGGCGTGCAGTTAAGTTGTGAATAAAATTCGGTTGACAAAGTTGTGCAGAAAACTAGTTGTGTGAGAGTGAGTGAGTGATAACGCGCAACATATTGGAATAAAGTCACTCATCCACACACAGGCGCACGCACACACACACACGCTCGCACACACGCATACACACTCACACATACATACATCTACACACATATCTATTCAGTTCTTTCCCCTTACATCAAGCTTTACCTTTCATTTTCGATCTTACGAAAACGTTGAAATAAATGCCAAAACAGTTCTAGGGTGACATAATTCACTAAACGGACTTTCTGCAGGTATTGTACAAGCATGGTCGCTGAATAAACACTAAAAGTGGCAACATAGCCAATAATACAACGACATTACATTTCTTTGTTTATTAAACATTTCATTTTACTCTTCCCAGGAAACTTACAACCGAAAAGGCCTTGCTTACATTTCTCTGAACCCCTTTCTATTTTGATAGGAAGGATGGTTACATACATTGTACTCCAGTTTATCCCTTCTATTTATTTTTACCGTTAACAAAGAGTAGGATCTAAATACTCTAATGTATTCTATTCGGTGCTATATCGTTTTTGACCTTTTCATCCTCTTTTGAAATATATTCAATTATTCATTGTAGGTACATTGTATGTAGATTGTATCTAGATTTTCTAATGTGTTGCCCTTAGAATATAGATATATCAACAAACAATTTAGTTACAAGGAAACAAAGAAAAACTGTTATTGTTGTATAAAATACACAAATGGAAGGAAAACAAATTAACTATTCCTTCGAAAAAAACAAAAAAAACCTTTGAATTTATTGTACCACAACAATTATGTATATTGTCTTGGCTTAAAATAATTTACGGGTGTGTCTGAAACCATCATTTACTCGCATACAAAATATTTTAGAGTATATTTAAATATATCAGATAAAAAGTTCACATAGAGGAGAATCTACACCTACCAAAGAAAACACACACAATCGCAGATACATATAAACACATGTACAAACCCATATATACATATATGAAGAGAGAGAGAGAGAGAGAAAGAGGGATATGCGAATAGGTATATATGTATATGTGAATAGGTATATATATATAATATATATATATACATATATGACTGAGACTAACATGCATGCGTTCTGACTGGTCAAATAGGTGCTCCAGTTGTAGCCGTTTTGAACAAACAGCCATATATATATATATATATATATATATGCATTATGTATGTATATGTATCTATGTATGTATGCATGCATGTATGTATGTATGTATGTATTAGGTAGTCTCTCATGAAATGTCCAATTTCAAATGGGTCTCGTATAAGTCATCTATAAATAGATTTTTTATTCATGAGTTTCTATGTATATACTTGTTTTTACTGTTGATTCTTTTCTTTCTAAACAATACTATTATTCACATTTGCTACCCACAGCTCTTATGATAATGTTGACAACTGATAAATACCGAGCGATGTTCTTGTACGAATACAAGTTGGGTTACTCTGCCACCGAAGCACTCGAAATACCTTATGGGATTTTGGTAACGACTCTTTTGACATCAGAACTGTTCAGATATGGTCCCAAAGATTTCGCTTGAAAAAGGAACCAAGAGGGAGATCAAAAGCAGTTATTCGACATGATGAATGGAATGCTTTGTTTAAACGAACTCCGAGAACAACGGTCTGAAAAATCGGATCAGAGCTCCAGACATCTCGATAACTGCTTCTCGACACTTGAAGAACATTGGAAAATTCAAAAAGATGGATAGGTTTATTCCCCATCAAATTAATGAGATTCAAAGAAACAGGCACCTTACAATGAGTTCCATATTGATTTCTCTATTGGAAAGCGAACCATTACTTGTGATAAGAAAAGGATACCCTTTAATACTATCAGAAGGACAGGACAGTGGTTAGATGCAGGAGAGTTACCAAAACACGACCCCAAACTACCATTGCACCATACAGATGGGTTATTAATTATTCATGTTTTGCAACAGAGAAAATCTTTGACAGCAACATCCTATTGTCAAGAAATTGATTGTAGGCATGAAAAAGAAGCAACCCAGATAAGTGAATAGAGATGGCTAAATTTTCCTCCATGATAATGCACGCCCTCAAGCTGCAAAGCCTGAATTATGAAATTTTGGAACACCCTCCTTATTCTCCTGATATCTCTCCTATTGTTTATCACGTATTTAGATAGTTCGAGCTTGCTATACGCAATGAAATATTAGTACATAAAGAATAGGTCATTGAAGAATGCGAGCAGTTTATCAGTGTAAAAGATGGGAAATGCTTTGAAGAAGGAATGTATGCCTTAGACGAACGTTGGATGAAGGTTATAAATTAACAAGAGTCAACTTTTAATTAAATAATAAAATATTCTAAAACTTAAAATACAATATTAATGTTTCCTTTTTCAAATGCGACATTTTATGTATGACAACGTAATATATATATATATATATATATATATATATATATATATATTTCTGTCCGGCTTTCGTCATGATAGACCGCTACCCACTACACATTCTTTATTCCTATCCTTGTTTTTTTCTGCGTTCCTTTCTCTGGAAGAGCTTCGGCTCGAAACTTTACCGACTTTTTCACTTCTCGAGAGTTATACCAATGCATCTGTTCGTTGTCTACACCACCTGTCTTCGTCATTTTGTTTTTGTAAATTCTCCCCCTATATATAAATTTATATACATATATATATATATATATATATATATATATATATATATATATATATATATATTATATATATATATATATATATATATATATATGGTTTTTTAAGGTAGAAAATCCTGGATTACGTGAAATAATTTGTATCATATGTATAAATAAATAAATGGAGTTAAACGCAGGCATTATTCAAATTCATTTATTTCCGACACATGTTTCGAAGATGTCACTGTTATTATTCATTTGGAAAAGTACCACTGATATCTTTGAAGCATGTGTCGAACGTAAAAGAAATTGAATAACACCTGCGTTTAACTCTATTTATATACTCTTTTACTGTCTTAATTTTTTCAGTAATGTCATTGCGGCCATGCTGAAGCACTGCCTTTAGTCGAGCAAATCGACCCCAGAACTTATTCTTTGGAAGCCTAGACCTATCGGTCTCTTTCACCGTACCGCTAAGATACGGGAATGTAAACACACCACCATCGGTTGTCAAGCGATGTTGGGGAGACAAGCACAGGGATACAAACATATGCACATACATACATATGTACATTTATTACCGTCTACCATAACCACCCACAAGGCTCTATTCGGCCGG
The DNA here is from genome assembly GCF_006345805.1 of Octopus sinensis. Lineage (NCBI taxonomy): Eukaryota > Metazoa > Mollusca > Cephalopoda > Octopoda > Octopodidae > Octopus > Octopus sinensis. The sequence goes on from NC_043012.1 coordinate 20,309,977, forward strand.
AGGCTATATTAGAAGACACTTGCCCAAGGTGAAACAAGCTACGTACCACACAGCCATTCCGGCGCCTAAAATATATATATATATAAGTATATATATATGTATATATATATATACATATAGAGAGAGAGAGAGGGGGGAGAGAGATAGAGGGAGAGAGAGAGAGAGGCATATATATATACTGCTATTTTCGTAAATGCATATGTTGAGTGAATATATGTACATGAGAGTGTATGAATAGAAATCTACTTTCTTCTGTATAAATATAGTAACATACATGTAAGTAGAGTGGATTTTACAAATAGATCATTGACAGTTACTCCACAATATAGGACGCGGATTCTTTCCTTCTTCTGTACTTGCGTACTCCTAAGCACTGAGTATAATTATGGAACGATAGTTTTGGTAGAATACAATCAGTATTGTACCGGGATGGATTCGAATTGAGTGGTATAGAAATAATACAAATGTTACTATGTATTCGTTACTCTTAATTGATGATAGAGTATTTGATGATGGAATAAATATTATATATATAATATATGTGTGTGTGTGTGTGTGTGTGTGTATCTATTTCCAGAAATGGATACATCGAAACATGTATATATATATATATATATATATATATATATATAATATATATATATATATATATATATATATATATATATATATATATATGTATTATATATATATATACGTATATATGTATGTATACACACACACACATATATATATGTATATATATATATATATATATATATAATATATATATATATAATATATATATATATATATATATATATATTATATATATATATATGTATATATATATAGATTCAGTCGAATATAGTACTTTTTACTTTTATATAACGAAACACAATTACAGTATCTGGTGTTAAATCACTTTGTGAATTTGAATTCTTGGAAATTACTCGGGTGTATTTATTTGTTCTTTTAGTTTACATAGAAATATCAGGAAATTATATTCACATAAATTTCTATACATACATTGCAGCTTTGCTATTCCTTCCTGTTTTCTAATGCAACGTCATATTGTGTAATGTGACTGTAAGCCGAGTGCCATTCATTAATCAAATATATATACTGCCGACAACAATTGTGTGCATAACAGATAGTTCATAAATAACTATGCTATTAAACAATATTTTGAGTGCCTTTATATGAATATTGGTGAAGATTTATTCATGAATTGTGTACCATCCAATTGCTTAAATATTGCTGGTTACCTTTCAAAATATACACATGTTAACATACACTCAGAATAACAAAGAAAGAAATGGAATATTAGAAGGGGCATAATATATATTAAAGTGAAAATTATATCCTCTTAATGAAGATAAAAAGCGCGTTGCAACAGTGCTTTATCAGATGCATAGCTCACTATTTGTGATCCTCCCTACAAAGGAAGCGAAAGAATGTTCATATCGTTTGCGGCTCACGGAAGAACAATTATACATAATTCGTAGCACGAAATACTCAATCAGTGAGATACTTAGTAACTTATGCCAAATGAATATAACATGTTATATATGCTCATGAATTGAGTTTTATTTATCCTCTTTGTTCTAACAAACCTACATGCATACGTATACATTTTATATACATATATACACATTAACACACATACACACCCACACACACACACACACACTCATACACACACACACATTTATATATATATATATATATATATATATATATATATATATCCCCATACACATTATTTTATAGCATTGATTCTTCATTAGAGTCAAGGCACCTGAACGAGTAGGACGCCAGAAATAGCTAGATGCGATAATGTGGAGCTCACATTGAAATACACGACCTTGAATACATCACGAAGATATGCAATCACAAAACCCAATTTAAACGATAGATCGGATTCAATGGTGTGCAATTGTTTGCAAAAGAAATTCACTGAGGATTTTGTTTCCTTCTTAAATTATTTGCATATCTGTTCGACCGTTTCACTTGACTTTTTTCATTAAAACGTTTTAAGTGTTCAGAAAGTTTTACAACTTTCGATTCTTTAATAAAATGTCTTACTCCCAATGATTTTGCTTCTATTTTCTGATAGACAGCTATCATGCAGAAAATACCATCTTCCAAATCATGTTTTCTGACTAGGTAAAAAGGATTAAATTTTAAACCTCAGTAAAATTGACTGCAATTTTTCTGGAACATTATTTTAATACGTAATTTAAAGATCTCTCTATTTGGGACAGCAACAGGGAAGGCCATACAAAAGTACAGAGACAGACAGACGTGAGATACAAACACACACAGAGACACACACCCACATTTAAAGACGTAGACAGGTAATAACGAGTTTAAAATTACGTATAGTTCACATCTGTATCTATGTACGCACTATATATATATATGTATGTGTGTGTGTGTCAGTGTGTCAGTGTTTCTTTAAGATGGACAACAGAAAATTCACCTACCCCATCTCTCTTTATACCTCTATATTCCTAGCACCTACATTTTTCTGTCTCTGTCGGAGTTTTAAAAGTTACTTGTGTGTGTGTTTGCGTGTGCGTCCATCTGTCTATCTGTCTGCGTGTGTGTGTGCATGCAGCGTCACGTGTATATGACAGATGTAATAACGTTAACATCCTATTGCCTCTCCATATTTTTCTCGCTTACGCAAGGCTGTTCTCTCCCTTCGTGATATCAGACACACTCACATCTGCTACTACATTTCCCTCCGACTAATGCACTTTGTACATTTCTCGTTTTATCATATAATTCGCCCACCCCGCTAGAGAGGGGTATTATCGATTTTTCCTTTGTTCCAATTAGACTATTGGATGTTAGTTTAACAGGTATGTTTTGTTTCATAAACATTGGTACGCTGTTTCAGGCAGTAAGAATGTAATAGAAAGACATTTATAAATTGCCATTTATATAGAAGATGTATATATATATATATATATTATATATAATAAAATGGGACAACAAAAATCCAGATAGATGATACAAAGAAAATAAGGACTGTTATTTTCATCAGTCAAGTACCAGATTATCTTCGCAATTTAGGTTGATTTTGATTGAGATTGCTCCAGTCTGGCCAGCCCCAATGAAAAACTAAGCTAAGAGCATTAGATTCCTTGCATACATACATATCTGTGTTTAAACAAAGGACACTGAAATGTTCCTGGCTTTGAGAAAATGAAAATAGAGGACGAGCAATAATCATGATTTTGTTCAGCATATTACCCTCTCGGATTCACACATTTATTGCACCGGTCCTGTTTACGTAGCAAATAAGCTTACATCCTCCATTAAACCGGCATCATCGAATCGGGTGCACGCTGTACTAAAGATCAGATGTCTAATTGAACGCAGATCAACCTGAGATGAAGTGTTTTGGTCAAGAAAAGACTACACTGCCTCTCCCCGCAATCGAACCCACGATCTCGCGTATGTGAGTGCAACACTCCAAACACTGGGCCAAGAGCCCTTGCACACACACACACACACACACTCTCTCTCTCTCTATCTATCTCTCTCTCTCTCACGCATACATACGTACATGAATACAAACGTATATACATATCGACACACAATCATTACCGGTACAAGAATAGCAGACTACGCCTTTATAACCAGTCAATGCATCCGAGACGTTCTCTCATGTCATCACTTTCTATCAACTATTCAAAAAATGCAGCAATGTTATGTCTCATCAATTTCCACTTCTTTCCATTGTTCAGTGTTCGTCGGTGTGCTTTTCTTCGAAGCTATGAGCATATATACCTATGTTTTTGTCTAGTGAAAGAAAAACAGTCCAGAAGTGTATTCGAAAATGTATGATTTCTCTTATATGTACATAATGTGTAGGTTCTGTAAAACACAATGCGATTTTTTCATTTTAGATAACTAGCTTTCAACAACGCCATCTCTAACAAACTTTCCAATGAAATTACAAAGATTTTTCGGATACCGGTCAAATTCTACGTTTTCAATATATAACATCTTTTTGAATTCATATAGAATAATTGACTTTCATGGGAATAGAAAATCCGTATTGTTTGCAACAGAGATCTTGGGAAAATTTTACTTTTAATGAATCTATAATACAAATACTAATGGTCATCAGCATAATAATTATGAAAGTGTTTCTTTATGTTAAGTACTTCCTGATCTTATTCTTAATATTCCATTGAGCTTAGTTCAAGCGTTCAATAGGAAATGACTTTTCACCCATAAGACTACTTGAGACCGAATTTTATATCGACATTTGCACCGAAACGTATCTCTATTATAAAGTGACGAATGGTAATTTCATCAGTCATCTTAAACTATTTTAAAGCAAGGTCTCTACAATGAGAAATAAGAGAAATGAAGAATAATTGATTAGTATAGAATTTATTTTAATTGACTGAATTTTCAATGAGTAATTTGAAGTAAAACCATATTTATATTTATACTAGCAGTATCACCCGGCGTTGCTCGAGTTTGTAAGGGAAATAACTATAAAGCATTTTTAGAGAGTTATAGCCAAAAATAGCAAAAAAATGGGAAAAAAATTATGGTAATTTTTTTTGAGAGTTAAAAAGGTCGAGTTGCGTCTCCTAGACAGTCTGTGGTTTGTGTTTCTGATTCTCGACCCCATGTTGAATTCATCGATTTTTTTCAGAACTGGGGGAACCTTTCAAAATTTTCGGTTCGTTAGTTTTGAATTATGACATTGGGCTATGTGTGTGTCAAGTTTCATCAGAATCGGTTGAAAGCTATGGTCAGGGTGAGGGTACAACCTAACAGACACACAGACACGCAGACAGACAAACTGCCGTTTATATAGAGAGAGATAATTGATTATGATTTATAAAATTCATTGTTTTACATATTTGAAGACTTTTCGAACTAGGACGCTTGTTATCAACATTTTTATTTTTGGGTCGCCCCTAATTGCTGTTATAGATCATAATCTCAAACTGATATATGTTACAACCCTAAATATGGATTCGAAATAGATTAACATTAATTTCTCACAGTGTAATTTATTTTCTCTCGCGAGAAATGTGCTTTTCGTTGTAAAATTAACCTTATTAAACTGAAGTGGATCAGACAATATTTATAAAATTCTCACTTCTCAGATATATAATTTTATCATTCAAATCAGTAGCACATACTATTGATATTTACTGAATCTGTAAAATTTTGCTTCATTTTTAGAGAAAATTTACAAGAAAGAATTAGACGTAACAATAAAATTCCGACATAAAATGAGAAATATCAGAAAGAAAATAATAAATGTATCACGAACCAAGAATGAATTTTGTCGAGCTCTAATGAACGTAACACGTTTCTACCCTAGCTAGTAATCTGTGAAATAATATTAGATTAGAAACAATATTAAAGAAGGTGTTTTAATTTTTTTAGAATTAAAGTCGAAACGGAATCCTGTTATAGTAGAAAGCATATCGGTGTTAGGATCAATGAAAACATAGAATAGAAACGAATGACAAAAGTGATATATAAGACTGGCAAATCATCAAAATGAAGAAGAATGTGTGGGTGAAGAGAATTAATGTGTGTCAAACCATTCACATAGAAAATCTTTCTCGCAGCTGTGAGATGAATTAACGATTTTCCTTGCCAAAATTTGTGAACACAGATTCAGCTTAGTGAACTCAGACAGCAACGAAAGTAAAAACGTAGCAGAGTTAAAACGACAGTTTGAAAGATAACAGCGCTAGAAAAAGACAAAAAATGGTAGTGAAAAAGAAAGAGAAAACACAAGAGGTACAAATCAATCCGCAAAAATTCTAAATACGAATGTATACAGATATTAAAGAAGGGTTGGTGAGACCTACCGAAAAATTAACGTTAGTATATACTTTCCAAAATAAAGAAATTTCGCTTGAATAAGTTAGATCTCGAAGAAGATTAGAATACATATGAATGCAATACAGACTGCATAAAAATGTTTAATATGTTCCCGAAAGAATGCATTTTAATCTGACATATATATATATATATATATATATATATAATATATATATATATATATATATATATATAATCAAGCTATTTTCTATGTTTGTATTAACTATGAAAACACACACACGAACATGCATACACATATATAGATATGTATTTAAATAGATTGATTGATAAATAAGTTTGTAGATAGACTAATAGATAGATAGATAGATACATACATACATACATATATACATACATACATACATACATACATACATACATACATACATACATACATACATACATACATACATAGCTAGATAATATCCATGAATACTGGATTAATATGTTATTCAAAAGTTTTCACTTCATGTATGTCATAAAAACACAATTACGCCGTTATATATTAAAATATTATGCTAATCCGTTTATATACTTTGCATTTAAATCTCAAACTATTTTTTAATAATTGACATTTACCACAGAGAACGTTCTATTTACCGCTGAAATGTGATGTTTCCCACAGAAAAAAAAGTCTACATCCTAATATAACGTCAGAACTGGAAGAACATTTGCAGGTACATATGTGAGGCAATTGGAAATGTATCGCTTATTTGATAATGATATAAGATTGGCCCTTGATACAGGATTATGATAATTATTGCGAGAATCTTATAGATTTATTTAACTGAGCAACAAAATATTCGTTACGTTTTTAGAATACTGAAAATATGATATTCTCTGAAATAGAAAATTGACCAACTTCCACGACTCTCATGTAGTTCCCGCATTCCTGCTTTGTGCTAACTAAGTCATTTACCATTCATTTTCAAGATTCTCAACGTTGTAGCTTCCGTACCTTAAGTTAAGTATGGGTTTCAAATTTTGACACAGCTATTTCGAGGGAGTGTGGTAAGCCAAATGCATGGACTTCAGCTAGTACTTAACAAGTTGGCTCCCGAGCCTCCTTTTAAGTTTTATCCCTATTCTCCTAATACGATATCATAATTAATTTTGACAGGAGCGGGGTAATAGTTTTAGACTATACCATATTTGAAGCAAGGATCGCACTAGAAATGTTAGATATCCACGTCCCGCCGGCGGGTCGTGTGGTACCCTAGTTCATATTACATCCTAGATAACACACAACCTACCCGTGGTCAATTAAAAATTGCCGGTATTTTCTATTGGAAGATCTAGAAATCTTTTCAAAAAGAACTAGGTATTTTTGTTTCAATGGCGAATAAAATTTTCTCAGTACTCAATCTTCTATTTTACCTAATTACATGGTGAAATAAGGACAAGGAAAAAAGAATATAAAGGATTTATATAAAATTGTCTTGGTGTCGCAAAAGCACAAATCGAAGCAATCGGCGCATACAAGCTCTCAGAAAGACCATAGAAAAGAAACTAAAAATCGATCTGCTGGTAGTTCGTGCGGGACTCGCTAACATACCACCATGACTCACGGTAGGGCATGTAGACGCCAACGTCTAAATTTATCAACCTTGAAAGAATGAAAGGCAAATCGGCTGCGGCTGAATGTGAACTTGGGAGGTAAAAACGGACGAAATACCGCTAAGGAATTTGCACGGCGCGTTAATGATTCTGTTAGCTCACCGCGTTCCTCAAATTAAGTTATTGGTACAAATTGCATGCAATTATTTCATTGGGTTTCTTAATCCTTGTGAAGATCATTTACTCATCCCTGAGGTATCTGTGCTGTTTGCCTTCAAATGAATTCCTACCTTTAATACGTTTGGTTTTTAATACGACTGAAAGTCCATGCGCTTTTCACACTGAACAAATCTGATAAGGGGCCGATTTAGTTGTCAACCACTCAACAATTAGAAGGTAATACAATTTGCCGCTTTACCAGAATAAGGTTCCTATCAGATTGTGATGGGAAAAAAACCGATAGGGACGGTGTTCAACCAATTTAAAGCTAAACTAGTGGAGCCTTGAATTGGTTTCAATACGGAGTGAAATCAACCCAAATATTCTATCGACGTAGACGACTTTTTAAAATGCTTTATATCTTGATATGAGGTGATTCAAATGAAATGCTTTACGTTTTTGTTCACTATCAATATTCTTAATAATAAGATGAGTTATTTTGCGAAGATTTTAACAGTGTTTCGTATAGTGACTCCACATGGTGCTGATACTTGAAAGTTTTTCCATTCCATATCATTAATGCATTCCCAAGCTAAGAAGCGAAATGGAAAATACTTATCACTTGGTTTACAACGGAATTATGATTTAATTTAAAAAGCTGAAATACTTTACATCTTTGCTAATACGCCATATCGCGGTTCAGCTATTGCACACACACACACACACGCGCGCATATATGTGTGCGTGTTTGTGTATGTGTGTATGTATATATATATATATATATATATATATATATACTTTCGTTTGGTTAATAATCTACATAAGTTACAGAATACTACGAGGACCGAGAGACAGCCCTTGTGTCACTCCTTGTCTTCTACCGCTTCTTAAAAAAAAAGGAAAACAATTAAACCCTCGAGTTCTAAGTTTAATTTTCCTGTTTGAATCGTAAAACATGTGTGCATTCACGTGAGTATGATAAAGAGGAACATGCAATATCACCTTCGGGAATCGAACCTCATATCCGCTATTAATTGTATTGCCGTGAATGTTTCTCTTCGCATTCAGTTATATGTGTTTAGTGTAGCTTGACAGCACGTACTTGTCTACGCGTATGAATTATTAGATTTTATTTCATCATTATATAAACATGCTGAAATCATAGTCCATTTTTCATTATTAAATGGGAACCTTCGAAATACATCTATACATTCTCTGTTTTATTAAAGTATTTTTAATTTAAATTTATTAACATATATAATTTTACACATTATTTATTTATGAATTCATATATAATTTAGTGAAGGAATTTTTATTTATTCATTATTTCATTTATGTAATTAGTATAATTGAATATTTTATTTATTCATTTAATGTTATCAATATTAATATCTATTTCATTAGGTACACGTATATAAACATTCAATACCGCGTATTTGCACACGATATTAATAACAGAATATATTGCCGATTACAAAAAATAATGATTATATATATACTTAATTTGTTTTATATTATTATATAGTCATAGTATTATATAGTTTGTATTTAAGTACATGGTAAAGATAATGTGCATCACCAAAATATTACACATTACTCTAACACTTTTAGATAACTTGGGAAATTTATCTTTATATCACAACCAAAGAAACTGATATATGTAACAACAAATATCGAAGTTTGCAGTGGACTTTCAAAATATCTGGCTAGAGCGGTTTAGATACGTTTACTATATAAATCTAGTCGGCTTTTTCCTTTAATCATGTATTCATATCTATCGACGCAAATAACCAAGGATTGACGGCCTTGTACCAAATATTTATATAGATTGAAAGCATATTTTTGTACATGCATCATTAACCTGTTTCACATACACACACGTAGAGGCATATATGTATGCCATACATATATGCTTCCGTGTGTATGTGTGTGTGCAGGATAGTCTGTTTATCGACGCCAGCGTGGTTAAATAGCTAAGAATTTCACATTAACATGAAGCGTGGGTGACACAAGGCTTGCGAATGACATGAAACAGACAGACACAGTTCGGAAATATTTCCGATTACCTTTCTTACACAGAACCACGCAGGTTCGCTTCGAGAATTACGATAAGAGTTCGCACAATCAGGAAATACTTTTATCTCTTTATTCTTTAACTTGTTTCAGTCATTTGACTGCGGTCACACTAATCTAATGACGTGAACACCAATGGCTGATATCAACGAAGATCCTTATTCACGGATCCGTACTAACTGACACTTTCCTCCTTTCCGTGATATAAGTAGTCTTTCATAGAGAGCAGGCTCTACACATAACGTTCAGTATATTGGATGGGAGCTCAATTTTGCAATGTTTCACTACCAAAAATACACATTTGAATCTAGAAAATTTCATTTCAAGGGCTTTGGAGAATTTCTTTTATGAGATATGTACTGGGTAGTATTTGTCCCTTAGAAAGCTAGGGAGATTGTAGAATCGTTAGCACGCCGAACAAAATACATAGCGGCATTTCGTCCTTCTTTTTACACTCTGCCGAGGTCGATTTTGCCTTTCATTCTTTCACGGTTGATGAAATAAGAATCGGTTGAGCACTGGGGTTGGTGCAATCGACTTAGCTACTTCTCGAATTTCGAGGCCTTGTACCAAAACTTCAAACCATTATAAGCCCTATATAGCACTTTCAAACCGAATGCCAATCATTAGGCTATGGTGATTCTTTTCTAAAATTGCGATGGTTTCTAGCCCCCAAACTCAGCTAACGTTCTCTCAAATATTACTTTAATCAACGCCATTGATTGTTCACCGATGCTCCCAGACATCACTGAGGGAACGAGATATAAAAATCGTAAATCTTGTACGAGTAGCCTGCGTGTGTATGTGTGTGCGTGTGTGCGTGTGTGTGTGTGTGTGTTTGTGCTTGTGTGTATGAAATAAAACAATTACGTGACCACATGACGGATCAGGCTATCGGATTTTGATTCGCATCGATGGTCACAATACGCTTTTGCATTGGTTTAACCTTCAAATGTCGCTATCCTGCTAGTCAGTTGAAAAGGCCAATATTCCCCGCTGACTGAAAGGGCGACAAAACAAAAGTTTTGCTCAAGAACACAGCGTGCAACCGACTCAATTAATCGAACCCACTGAATCACGAGCCTTCTCATATATGTAATGGGTGTGTGTGTGTGTGTGTGTGTATGTATGCAGGTATGTATATGTATGTATATGTATATATATATATATATATATATATATATATATATATATATATACTGACATATAAGTATATATATGTATATATATATATATATATATATATATATATATATATATATATATATATATATATATACTTATATAAAGGTGGTGCTCCAGCATGACCGCAGCAAAATTGCTGGGGTACCGCCTTTAGTCGACCAAATCGACCCCAGGATTTTGTGTTTGTAAGCGTAGTACTTATTCTTTCAGTGTCTTTTGCCGAACCGCTAGCTTACGGGGACGTAAACACACCACCATTGGTTGTCAAGCGATGTTGGCGCGACAAACACAGACACACAAACATATACACACATACATATATACATATATATATATATATATATATATATATATAATATATATATATATATATATAGAATGGTTGTATACTGTCAATCTGACACGAACGTGACAGTAGGGGTGTACACCACCGCTGTTTAGCCCTAGGAAGCATCGACGCCTCCTGATGGCTTTGACACATTTTTCCCTGTGTCCCTATATACATTTACGAAGGTGAGACAAACACCCCCGGCCGCCGGAGCTGCATCTAGGGACACGTGTTTCAGGATCATTGTCCTTCATCGGCCTAGAGTAGCAGACACCAGTCAGCTGGCGATATTTGTCTCGACTTCGTACATGTCTCTACGAGAGATTTAGAAATTTAGTATTTCTTATTTTGATAATCAGTGAATAGACTTCACTGAATTATAGATATATACAATACGAAGTCGAGACAAATATCGCCAGCTGACCGGTGTCTGCTACTCTAGGCCGATGAAGGACAATGATTCTCAAACACGTGTCCCTAGATGCAGCTCCGGCGGCCGGGGGTGTTTGTCTCCCCTTCGTAAATGTATATAAGGACACAGGGAAAAATGTGTCAAAGTTATCAGGAGGCGTCGATGCTTCCTAGGGCTATACATCGGTGGTGTACCCCCCTACTGTCACGTTCGTGTTAGATTGACGACAGTATACAACCATTCTATCGCCCCACCACCGTACATATCTCTACGAGAGATTTAGAAATTTAGTATTCTTATTTTGATAATCAGTGAATAGACTTCACTGAATTATAGATATGTACAATACGAAGTCGAGACAAATATCGCCAGCTGACCGGTGTCTGCTACTCTAGGCCGATGAAGGACAATGATTCTCAAACACGTGTCCCTAGATGCAGCTCCGGCGGCCGGGGGTGTTTGTCTCCCCTTCGTAAATGTATATAAGGACACAGGGAAAAATGTGTCAAAGCCATCAGGAGGCGTCGATGCTTCCTAGGGCTATACATCGGTGGTGTACCCCCCCTACTGTCACGTTCGTGTTAGATTGACGACAGTATACAACCATTCTATCGCCCCACCACCGTACATATCTCTACGAGAGATTTAGAAATTTAGTATTTCTTATATATATATATATATATATATATATATAAATGTACATATATACGACAGGCGTCTTATAGTTTCCGTATACCAAATCCACTCACAAGGCTTTGGTTGGCCTGAGGCTATAGTAGAAGACACTTGTCCAAGTCGCCACGCAGTGTGACTGAGCCAGGAACCAAGTGGTTCGTAAGCAAGCTACTTACTACACAGCCACAGACCCACATATAATTATATATAAACTTACAGATAGAAAGATAGACAGAGAGAGAGAAGGGTAGAGAGTTAGGTTTATGGTTTCCCATTTACAGTATATAATCCTACTATAGCGCTGCCAAAACAGTACGTTAGCAGACAATACACTACTGCGCAAAATGAGAAACAATGTATATTTTGGCCAAAAGGCAAATATATTTTTCTACAGGGGAATTATTCAACTACTTATATAATTCATATGATATTAACCAGATATCCGGATAGCTTTAGGAATTAGTGAAGCAGTATAGTGTGTAACATACGACAAAAAACTATTCACACCATTATAATGATTACTATTACGTCGGTATAAAGGGAAACCTTAGGTCGTTGCGATATTGTATTTTAGCTATGCTTGCTTTTAATTCACTCAATTTATCTTTATATATCAGGATTTAAAATGAATGCGAGTAAACATCGAGTACTGCGATCGTAGGTACACTTACACTGAATAAGCGACGCAAGAAGGTCATGTTCAGATTAATTATTAATATAAATCTATCTGCAGTTACAATAATGGTAATGATGTTGATGATATTAATAATAATAATAATAATAATAATAATAATAATAAAATAATAATAATAATAATAATAATAATAATAATAATAATAATAATAATAATAATAATAATAATAATAATAATATGTGGAATCTGAAAACAGAAACAATTCCTATCATAGTAGGTGCATTAGGCATGATAATAAAATATTCAGACAAATACATAACAAAAACACCAGGACTTACAAACACATATAACATACAGAAAATTGCACTACTAGGCACTGCACACATCCTACGCAGAACACTTTCCATACAATAGCCATCAGAGCATCACAACAAATCACAGCACATACCCAAGGCACACAGAGCTGCGCTCGGTAGTGAAGTGAAAGCACGCAATAAAAATAAAACTACTGAATAATAATAATAATAATAATAATAATAATAATAATAATAATAATAATAATAATAATAATAATAATGATGATTATAAATGCCCTGATGCATTACCAGGCAGTGACTCACATGGCTTGGTATAAAAGATGGGCTTCAGCAAATATTCTGCTCAATACCACAGATTTGCTTGTCAGTTGTTTGACCTTAACCAGTTGTGCATGTCCCTTCGTGGTTGACGATATGTGCATCTCTGATCACCAGCAAAAGTAGTGGAGGAACATCATAGCCATGTGTTGAAAGTAATTGTCGTTCTCCGTGCATCTCGGACATGCTTAGTTGATGGCATTTCCGGTCGTGTAAAGTTTATCTCTTTCAGACAAAGCTCCTCAGTAGCACTATCAGACCACAGATTTTTTGAAATTGTCCATTGGTCTCGGGCCGAAATTTCTCCAGAAAAGAGCGGATCTTCTACACCCGAGGTCATCCCAAGAACCTCGTCGCACATTCCCTCCACTAATCCTCTATTAAAAGCTGAAGTGGATGGTCCACCTGTCGCAGTGTCCGACTGGCTAAGGGCTGTGAGTGCATGAAGAGATTCCACTTTCCAAATGTTCTTTTTTCTGTTTTAGCCAGGACTGCTGCTCCGTTAAAGAAAATAGCTGGGAGGCGAAAATAGCGAACGGCGACGAAACCTGTTCACTGTCAAGGAAGCTCTGATGATGTCGTAGCCTCAGTGCATGTCAGCGCATCATTAACCACAGCATGCCCAGGCCACCACGCAGCGTGTTCTCACAGCAGATAAACCGAATGAAGATCGAGACGCGTCCCTTCCACAAGAAACGAAAGAATATACGCTCCAGCGTAATCAGACGGTGGCCGAGACCAGGCACACGGTCAAGCGGCGAGCTGGCAGAAACGTTAGCACGCCGGGTGAAATGCGTAGCCGTATTTCGTCTGCCGTTACGGTCTCAGTTCAAATTCCGCCGAGGTTGACTTTGCCTTTAATTCTTTCGGGGTCGATAAATTAAGCACCAGCTACGCACTGGGGTCGATATAATCGACTTAATACCTATGTCTGTCCTTGTTTGTCTCCTCTATGTTTAGCCCCTTGTGGGTAATAAAGAAATAGGTAGTTGATGACGGACGTGATATACGGGTTAGCCACCTCTGCCCGACCTGTCAGGGATAGCTTCCTCTCAGCCCATTTGTGGGTTAGAGTAGTCATCCTACTCGTTTCTTCCTCCCAGTTTTTGTCTAATTAGAGGTCCGGACCAAACCAAACCCCAAGAAATGTAACCAGTCCGTCTGTCCAGCATCCAACGAAAGCGGTTTGACCAGGTCCACACAGCCAGATCAGGGAAATCCTGTTGATACCTGTCAGACAGTTGGAATTGTCTGGGCATATTTGTGAGGCTTTTTCATCCTCCTCTCCTATCTACTAAACCAACACAATGTTAACTTACAGCTAAAACTCCATTCAAATCCCTCACTAAAAAAATGGAACGGGACTTGCCCAGAAAGGCTTCTAGTCGTCTGAAGGAATCTAGTCGTCTTGTCCCGGTCGGCTCATAGACGGCAACTAGCCTGAAAGTATGTCCTTCGCTGCCGGTCATGTCCAGCATCTCCGACTTTCCTTCTGGATTCAAAAAGATCATACGTATTGCAACGTCCAGATTTTTCCGAACCATCACAGCGACTCCGCCTCCCGCACACGGATGATTTAGAAATGTGTACACCTTATAGTCAGCGAAAATGTTGTTGGAAGTCTCGTGAATCGGAAATTCCAGTTTCAATAATGGCCACCACATTGACATTCAGTGCCTTGAGTTCGTTGAGCAGGTGGCCCCGCTTCCAAGGCAACCCCAGGCCACGTACATCCATGCTGGCCATTCTGTATACGACCGAGTTGTCAGGAAACGAAATGAAAATAAAAGGAAAACTTACTTTTTTTTTTGTTGGTATTTTTTTTAAGAGGCAGTTTGTCCAGCCCTCATGTTGGACCAGGGTGTTTCCAGCAGCAAATCACCAAGAATTCTCTTGGCGATATTCCCTCAAAAATCTCCGATTTCCTCTGAGAATTACATTTTTAAGTGTGTGTATGTGTTTCGTGTTGTTTGATCGATTTATATTTGTGCAAGTTGGGAGTTTGTGGGGGTGACAAAAGCTTCTGCTGTTATGTTTACATCTGTTATTATGTACTTCATCAGTTCGTGTTTCTTTTTTGCGCTTATTGCCATGTAGTTTGAAACGCTGGTCTTGTGGTTGTGTGTGGAGGATGGATTGTGTTTGAGATGTTTTTGGTTGAGCTAATGTTTCAGGTGTTTGTGGTAGTGGGGGTGAAACAGTGTCTGTTTTGCGTGTATTCATCTGTGTTGCTTTTCCTCCTCTTCATTGCTTGTTTGGATGAGGATTGTTGCTCTTTGTCCATAGATTTGTTTTTCTCTTTGTCTTTTTTTCTTTTTGTTGTGTTCCTATATTCCACTCCTCATCGCGGTCAGACTCTCCACATGTGATGTCCGTTCGCTCGACACCAGGTTGTGCAACATTTTCAGGCGTTGAGAATATTTGAGGGCGCTGGGTATCAGTATAGTTAGTACTGGTGCTGCCATGACTGAGTCTTCGGACTGTGGTGGTTCTGATGCTGGGGACTGTTGTTGGTGTGGGGCGAAGAGGTGCCCAGTTCCCATTTTTCTTTCAATCTACGACTGAAGGCTTTCTGATGAGTTTTAGAAGGGCAGATGTGGCACTTTGCTTTCCTTCCATCTGCTCTGCTCAGGATAATGCTGTTTCCAGGAAGATGGATCTGCTCTGGGATGAGATCGACATTCTTTAGGGTTGTTTGAAGGAGAACTTCTATTGTCATCCCGGACAAGTTCTCCTTTTTTGGTTTGATTACCTTCGAGAAGTTTCAAGTTTCCTTCGATGCAGCAACTAACCAAGGAATGGCATCTGTTCTATTATCCTTTTGGCCTGTCACTGGCCACAATAGAAAGGAACTAGCAACAGCTCCTCGATTTTGGCTGTTTCAGAGAGTGAGATATAGCTTTCTCTTCTGTGCGGAATATCACCCCTACCATCCCATATCCCCTTCCTCTCCCGGTATATTCTTTCAGTTTCCAGAAGGAACCTAAGCTTTTTGCATTTGAACCCCTGTGATACTTCCTAGTTTCGTTGAATATAATCCCACTGTACGCTACATCACTGTGCGGCGTATCGTATTTTGGAATAGTTTCCATGGACGTATTTAGCTTGACAGTTAGCTCGTCTCTTTATACTAATTGTCTGCCATTCTTTACTTCCTTTTCAGAGAATTTTACTATCTGAAGAAAAGACTCGGTGGCACCAGCAAAGGAAACTTTAGTGTTATTCCAAACCGTTGCAGCGGTTTGTTGCTCAGTTTCCTCGTCGTTGTTATCGTTGTTTTTGTTGTTATTGCATCTGCTGCCGCCGTAATTTTTGTTGTCCTCTCTGCTATTGTTTCTGTTGTAGTTGGCTTTGCTGCTGCTGCAGTTGTTGGTGGTTGTAGTGTTGATAGTGGCGTCTAAGTTCCAAGCTGGTTTCATTAACGTCACTTTGCTTGTATCGTTCAGCATGTCCTTATTTGTCTTTCATTTCTAAATACAGTTTGCTGTTGTAGTGGCTGTGAAGTTAGATGGGGATGGAGTTACTTTTGATGCTGTCATTCTCACTATATTCGCCGCTTAACTTCGTGCTGCTACTATTAGTGATGGTTGTGACAGTGGTGTCCATGTTGCCGCTGCTGATTTCCAGTTCACATGTTTGTCGTTGTTGTTGTTGTTGCTGCTGCTGATGATGATGATGATGCTGATGCCGCCGCCGCCGCTGTCACCCTTAGTCACTTCAGCTACAAAGCGAAAAGAGCGACCGAAGGGGAGGAACGTCTTCGTCTGCCGGAGGGTTGGTGGGAGATACGGCTCCCAAACCCTTCACTGATGCGGTGATGGCAGATGGTGACGACATCCTGAATGTACATTTGCTTTCTGCATTTTCAAAATAGGTGAGCGATTTTTGAAGGCAAAAATCAAACAGTACCCCAGGCAAGTGATTCGTGATGTTCCGAACAACGACTTAGAATAATAACTTAGAACACAAAACAATACCCCATAGGTGTAAGCAATAATTATAACCAAGACTCACGCAGCGTCTTTGAAAATGTGCTTAAACCACCGCAGCAAATATAATAACAACAATAATAATAATAATAATAATTAATAATAATAATAATAATAATAATAATAATAATAATAATAATACGGCAGATGACAACGTGTCCCTAAAAGAAATGGAGAAACTCTCAAAATACGAAGACCTGGAAATAGAGGTAACTAGAATGTGGAATCTGAAAACAGAAACAATTCCTATCATAGTAGGTGCATTAGGCATCATAAAAACATATTCAGACAAATACATAACAAAAACACCAGGACTTACAAACACATATAACATACAGAAAATTGCACTACTAGGCACTGCACACATCCTACGCAGAACACTTTCCATACAATAACCATCAGAGCATCACAACAAATCACAGCACAT
>NC_043012.1:20330409-20427909 GCF_006345805.1 Octopus sinensis
AACCTCGAGCTGGATCAAGTTGTTCGGTTTCCTAGCCATCATTCTGGGCTTCAAGCCTCGCTATAAGTCCTCGATCAGATTCAGGCCTGGACTCTGGCTTGACCATTCTTGGACGTTGACGTCATTGTCCTTGAACCATTTCTTCACTTCGTTTGTGGTATGTTTCGGATCACTGTCCTAATGGTTCTTCCAGATGTGGCCAAGTTAAAGTTTCTCAGCTGATTCCTTCACGTTTTCATTAAGAATGCTAATGTAATCCTCCTTTCACCCTATTCCTTGGACTTTGACAATATTTCCTGTGTCACTTTGTTACAGAGCTTTAACTGTCCACTACACCCTATGTTTTTAGTCTTTGTCCTCAACGACCCATACGAAAATGATGTGCAACAGAAAACAATATGATTGATATAAGCTTTATCGTTAAGTTCAATAAGATTTGATCCAATAAACCAAAAGAATAACTCGAAGGCTCAACTGATTGGCGATGCAGTGACCTTGTGGCTATTTTTAATAACTTCTAGCATGGCTAATAATCCTAAAATTTGGCGGGAGACATACATCGATTTAACTGACATTAGTAGTTTATTTTATCGAGTTTCGAGCAATAAGGACGCAGTAGAAATCGTTGGCATCTTCAATCTCTACCTAAACGAATAGAAGACATTTGATAGACTATTTTGTCCAACGTTCTATAACTTTTTTCCCAATCCACAATTCTGAGAAGCAAAAGTATGATAAAAAATATTCAGTAAGGGGTTTGGGAAGGCCAGCTTATATTATTTCCTAATAAGCTAACTCTCGTCATTAATAAGCATATAATACCCTTAATACTGTAGGCACAAGACCTAACATTTGGGGAGGGGTTCCAGTTGATTAGTTCGACGCCAGTATGCAACTGGTACTTAATTTATCGACCCCAAATGATGAAAGGCAAATTCGACGTCGGAAGAATTTGAACTCAGGACGAAATACTGCTAAGCATTTCGCTCGGCATGCTAACGATTCTGCCATATAGAATGAGTCACAGCGTGTGTACTTTTATAAATTCGTTTAATCTTTTGAAAGATTACGTCGGAAGAAATTTATTATAAAGTCACTGCATTAGAATAAAAACAAATTCAAAATAAATTATAATTAATGTTGTTTTTGTTTCTTTAGGAAGTTTTCATAAACATGTGTGTGACCTTGTAATTATAGTGACCGGGTTACAATCAAGAGACATCGAGTTTCATTCCTTGACTAAGTGGTACGTTGTGTCTTTGAGAAAGACACTTTGTCATGTTGCTGGAGTTTGTTAAGCAAGAAAAATGTGCATCACCTGAATAATTATGTAGCTCTTTCTATCATCTTCGAGTACTAACATCCATGCTGTCCCATGAGTGCAAATGGATACGTAATTTGTTTATATCTGATCACGACTCCATAGCTACCTAATACGATGAATGAAAACATGGTAATATTACTGTTATATTCGCTTTTGTTTGAATAACGCTTATAATTTTTTTTAATTTTTGTACGTGCATATAAAGCCTAGTATTTACATCTACTTCAATATATATATATATATATATATATCAGTATCATATATTGCATCTACAGTATTCTAGAAACAAATTTAACGTTAACTTCATCTCGTAAGAGGTAAAACTAGAGTTTTCCTTATTTTTATATCCATACCGGAAATAAGACCTTCAAGTGAGATATATTAAATCTTTCAGCCAATCAATAACCCACAGTTTGCAGAAATACTAAGAACGATAATACTAGATATGTTTATCTCCAATATTTTATTTTGAATAGTTTTATGTAAAGTAATAATGGTTTTATTGGACGTAAGAAATTATAGACTTCCGAAAATTACGGGTCATCTGTATGGCTTTCCGATATTTTCTAATACCTACTGTATACTAGAGTGTCTACACAAAAACTACTGTAATGTCCCATGTTATTACGGAAGTTTCTAACAAATAAATTACTGTTGGTAGGCTTGTCAATTGTTTCATTCCAAACGAAGAATAAAGTTTCAAGAATGTTTGGAAAGAAGCCACAGCGAGAATGTTCTTTTAATATCTGCGGTTGCTCAATGTGAAGACATTAAATTGACACTCGAGTATATGTCAATGGTACTTCTAGGAGACGTTAAAACGAAAGTTGTTAAAATGTCTTCTAATCGATGATATTCTATGTTAAATCTAAGATACAGTAAAAAAAAAAAATAATAATAATCCAGATGTGGCTAAAGGAAGAATTAATGTATTTTACTGTTTGCAAATTTGATGTCCAAGGTCATGTGAATGAACACATAAACTTGCTGATAATAAACAAATGGTGGAAATGCATGTGTTAGACATTGTGACGACGAGAGAAAATTGATGGTTTAGTATTTTCGTTTGATTCTATGATATTGAATGGGCTAAAATTTACCATCATCAAATAACAGTTGTATTTCTTGTTAGATAAGTGGTCAATTCTAAAATATTCAGGAATATGTTGTATGCATATAGCATCAAGATATCTAGTATGAATCGACTTGCAATATTAAAAGTCTAGAAGATATATTTGATATGAAATGACGCCCATCTGTAGAACTTCTTCCTGTCAGCGTCGGTATTGTCAACGTCAATGAACAGAAGATTTAGCATTTCTTACGTATTAAGTGTAAACCGTAGACTTTTATTGACAAAACACAGTGTCATCCAACATTGATTTCGAATGGAATTTTATGAAGAAATATATATGGTATAACCAATACATATGTATATATATATATATATATATAATATATATATATATATATATAATATATATATATATATATTGCTATACTCCCAGTTTGAATATGTGTTCCCTTTGAGCAAGCATAAAATGATACCTGAAATTGTCTTTATTGTATTTCGATGTATATATATATATATATATATATACAATAATAAACAGATGAACTCGAGAGAATCTCAATATGGAAAACAGTTGCTTTTAAGTAATTTGAATTTAAACTTCAATATTTTAGGTAGGAACATGTCAGCTGGCCAAAGCGCTTATAAGGAGACAAGGATTCAAATGAAGAGATAAAATATTTGTTTTGACGTTATATATATATAAAGAGACGTCATACTTAAAATTTTCAGATTAACAATCAATTCTATATATATATATATATATATATATATATATATATATATATATATATGTGTGTGTGTGTGTGTGTGTGTGTGTGTGTGTGCGTGCGTGTGTGTGTGTCTGTGTGTGTTAAATTGAACTTACGTCGAAAGTCAACAAACTTTGCTTTAGAAACATTGAGATGTATTGAAAGATAAGGAAATAATTTTATTCTCAAACACAAGGTAATGCTAATAGCATAGCATAAACAGGAGAAACTATCCATATTTTGCAGACATATGTATTCATAAAGCAAACCTTACTCAGATAACATAGACTTAAATAATTAGAGAGGAGAAGTTACAAGTCCGAGAATTGTTTTCAGAGTTTTGAGTTACTTCATAACGCTGGCAGATGAAGTTGATCAAAAATGTTTGCAGCTAGAAATGGAAGGAAAGATTAGTAAACTCCAGAGCCTGCCTCAGGCCCATCGACATATATGCGAATCTGTCATCATAAGTAAGGCTGGATCTGATGTCTTGTTGTTTGCAAGACATCAGAGCCAGCCTCAGGCCCATCGACATATACGCGAATCTGTCATCATAAGTGAGGCTGGATCTGATGTCTTGTTGTTTGCAAGACATCAGAGCCAGCCTCAGGCCCATCGACATATACGCTATTCTGTCCTCATAAGTGACACATTACCAATACTGTATAAAAATATTTCATACTTGGCAGAACTGGAAGGCCACTGTTACTTCAAACGTACTATGGAAATGTAGGCGTGTCCATGTGTGTGTATCGGAAGTATGCGCTCGATGGCATCAGTAGCTTTATATGTAAAAAGGAGTAACACTAGAGCAACAGCAGTATGTATGGGAGTCTATAAAAATAAATACATGCAAATATATAAATATTTGGACTAACAAACACTCCATTGATTGGTTAACTAGCCCATTACACAAACGAACTCATAGTTGGTTGTTTAGAAACGTATCTAATCACCTAAGAATAAGGCACTCTTATTGAACCAGTGCATGCATTGTTATTCCTGTCCTAATGACTTCTCACAAAAAAAACAATATATATTGAAGGATACACTCAGTGAAGATCAGTTGCTAAAATTTGTATCATAGACCAACTTCCTGCCTTACAGCAAAAATAAAACTGAAAATAAAAATGAAGACCATGAACCATCATTGAGAAAATAAAGGGAACTTTGATCGATAACATTTTGAACATATTGTATAAATCCAGGTGTCCTCTTAGTGTCTGAGTGTTGTGAACGTCTTCTTTTTTTGGGGATGCAGGTGAAACGTTGCCATCACATGCCTCCAATTCCAACCGAACTTTGTGTACAAATCCTCTTGCAACATTTAGAGAGTTGCTAAGTTTCTAAATCACTGTAATTCGCATCATAGCAACTATGACTGCATGTCTTTTCATTTCTTGAGTTAGCAAGATATCTTAAAAGTGTTAACTGAATAAAAAAAAAGATACACTAAATAATCTAAAGGTATAATTAACTAAAAACGAAGTATCCTGAATTACCACTCGCATCCTGTATATATATATATATATATGTATGTACATATATATATGTAGATAGATAGATAGATACATACATACATACACACATACATACATACATACATACTTAAACAGATAGATAATGTTAATGTGTGTGTGTATATATAAGTACTAGGCTTAAGAAATAAGTCGTTAAGTCGATTTGTTCGCCTAAAATCCTCAAAGTCAGTGATCCAGCATAGCCGCAGTCAAATCCATGAAACAATCATAAGAATAAGAGAAGATATATATATATATATTAATCAAAGAAATTCCAACTTTGGTTTTTCACGTTTAATTTACAATCTTTTAATAATATAATATAATATAATGAAATGACAGAATATTATTGAACTAGGACTTTCATGCATTAAACTATGCAATCTTCATGTTCATATAAGAGTGGCTGTCGTGAACAATTATATGAACCCGAGGACTGCATAGTTTATTGAATGAAAGTACTAGTTCAGTGAGAATGGACATTGTAAATAATACATGAAAATCAATGTTGCAATTTCTTTGATTAATACATTCTTTTATACACAATCATACACACCCGTGTATAATGTATACATACATACAGACAGACATACATACATATATATATATATATATATATATATATATATATATAATATTAATTCGAGACAAAACCACTATTTTGTACATCTTTAAATATGAGAACTTTAATAATAGGTATCTTTATATTCAATTGTTTATAGGGTTTGTTTTAGATTATATGTTGATTATATATAGATTATATATAGATTATATATAGATTATATATATTTATATTCTTTCATTGATAAATTTATATTATTTTAATTTTATATTTTAAAATATTTATATTTTTAGATCGGAAATCCACCTGACGAATGTCATTTGAAGACATGAAACAATTGTAGTGGCGATTTATTTACTTTATATTAAAATTTTTTATGTATCGATTAAGTCTTTCCTTGTTTGATTTGCAAAATAGTGGTTTTGTCTCGAATTAATATTATATAATATTTTACTATAAAATTGGATTTAATCCTAAATCTGATTTTTTTTCCCTGTAATTTTGGATTTATTCCCTAATATTTATTATTAGTTATATATATATATATATATATATATATATATATATATATATATATATAATATGTTAAATTTATATTTAATATAGGATAAAATTTTCGAAAATTTTTCTCCATGGCCAGCAATGATATTTATATATAATATATATATATATATATATATATATATATATATATATATATATATGTTAAATTTATATTTAATATAGTATAAAATTTTCGAAAATTTTTCTCCATGGCCAGCAATGATATTTATATATATATATATATATATATATTATATATATATATATATATATATATATCCAGAGATCTTACTGTGATTATACATTTTGCCATCTATATACCTGTTTAGAGAGTCTAACTGAACAAACAATTCATTGAATTTTGAAATCCCAGTCAACTCAGATCTGTTAATTAGTTTGCCTCCAGCAAGTGTCTAGATTCCCAATTGAATAAATGTTTTATTCTATATTTTCCCGTTGACAACAAAAGATTCAAATACTACTGATGTGTAAGTAATTACGGCCGAACGTGCGTATTTGCGTATATGGATACCTGCGTGTGTGTATTGATTGATTTATTGCAAGATGCGCGTGCTTTGGTTTGATTTTCATGATTTACTTCTAGGTAAAAAAGGATATGTGTAATCACATTTCATTTCTCTTGTAATTTCGTTATGATATAAGAATGCTGGAGCACTTTCCATTGTAAATTTATTATCATTTTCTTTTGCAATTCGTATATTTTTTTATTTTATTTTACTGTTTATTATCATTACAATACTATTTGGCCATTGAAATTGTCATACGTAAAAAGTTACAAAAGATATTGAAACTATCAAGGGAAATAAAAATTGTCACGTATCAAAGTCATTGAGACTACATTAAAGATTATTCAATTCCCATATTCAGCAACAGAAAGACCTCACCTTTTAGAGATGGTACCTTTAAACGTATAATAAAAAATATTTAAAGTATTATTTTCGTGAGATTTGTATTAATTCATTATTGATAGAATATTATATCTATCTATTATCAACATTTGACACCCCAACTCCAAACCTCAAAATATATTCTTGTTCCTCTTGTCACTATCTGAGCAAAGTTTTCATTTTCTGCAGAAATCAGTATCTACGATTAATAGAAACGAATTTTTGTGATACATTTTCACACTGAGTATTTTATTTTGCTGTCTCCATAAAACCTTCGAAAACGCAATATTTTACATCTACATTAACCCGTTATATTTTAGAAATGTCTTATCTCAAAGCTGTAAAATAAATAGAAAAATTCATTTAAATAGATCAGAAATATACATAACAACATATAGATATGTATTTTCATGTATCTGAGTGTTTGAGTATGCGTATGTGTGTGTGTGTGTGTGTGTGGTGTGTGTGTGTGTCTGCAAGTCTATACACACACAAAGACACACATAGAAACATATATTTTGTTGTGTGTATGTATGTGTGTATGGAAACACACATACATATATATATATATGAATATGTATGTATATATATTTATACATAAATATATATATATATATATATATATATATATATATAGTATGTGTGTGTGGTGTATGTGTGTGTGTGTGTGTATACAAGTATGTGTCTCTGCATGGTGGTGTATGATTCGGAACAGAAAGACATTAAAAAATCGCATATCACATTTACAAGTTCATTTCCAAATACCACCAAAATTCTATGTTATCTAGTAAAATCCAAAATAGGTTTCCATAGACGACTTAAGAATGAGTATGCATGAATTTTCTAGATGCAGTTGACAGATAAATGCAGTGTTCCGTTTCATTCATTAGCAATATATTATTTCAAATAGTCAAATATTGGCTCCACAAAGCCATTAACCTACTACGAAATGCGAATATCAAAACACTGGAAATTTCAGGAGGTTGTAAAAGTCAGTGATAATATCAATGAGAAAAATAATATTGCATACATTATGAAAATTCTATTTATCTAAATAACTTGTGAATAGTTCTTCTTGATGGATAAAATGAGTCGCATATTTTACTTCATTCTGCTACTAATAGCATGTTAGAAGAAATAATATATTAATATGCATGAAAATGATCGCTTGCTCGGTATTATATTGGTACGTGCATGTGCGTATGACACACAGATATGCATCATATAAACATAAATATATGTGTATGTATGTATATCTATATATATATATATATATATATATATTATATATATATATATATATATAAGTATATATATATGTATATATATACATACATTTGTATAAATATGTGTGTATATTTGTATATGAATATGTATGTGTAAGTGTGTGTATATAAATATATATTGTGTTTATCTCCCAATATTTCTTTGCCTCAATGTCTCTATATATATGTAAGCGTGCATCAACTGCGATATACTGCATGAAAGGACACAAAAAATCGAAATCCAGATGATATGCCTCGATAGGAAATGAGCTACTTCAACAATGCAGTCGAAGCTCACTCACCTAGTTTTGTCTTTATCTATTGCATATTTCATAACTCTCCTTCATCGTACAATCCCCATTATTTTCTGTCTTTCAATAACTTCCACCCACTATAAATATGCTTCACATTATACATATGCCTACCAACATCATGTATACACACACACACACGCACACACACATACACACACACACACATATATATATATATACATGTGTATGAGTGTGAATCTGTGAATGTATATATATAAATATATATATATACATATATTCATATATGTACATATTCGTGTATATATATATATATATATATATATATATTCCTTATATATATATTCGTATATATCTCTCTATCTATCCATCTATCTATATATATATATATCTATATATATATATATATTGATATTGATATTGATATTGATATGCATGCGTGCAAGTCCTTACGCTTATTGCTATTGTGTTTTGTATACTTACACACATTCACACACATATATTTACATTCACGTCTGTACACATATACATATTTCATGTCATAGAATTGTGCTTTGTTGTAGAAATCACCTGTAGATCTTTATATATGACTTGCAGTTTATTTATGAATAATGAATGGGTAAAAACATATAGTATATATTTGATAATGCTTCAGATTCAAATAAGTATATCTTCAAACTATTTTTACAAAAGGACAATAGGGAAAAAAAGGATGATACACAGGGAAATGTATCTTACTGCCTATATATGTATATATATATGTGTGTGTGTGTGTGTGTATGTGTTGTGCTGGTTGTTTTTTATGTGCATGTGTGTGCATACGTGTGCGTTGCTTTTCATTTGTATTCTGACGTGTTTATTTTTTAACTTATGTAGATGTACTAACATATATGCATGTAAATATGGAAATATTCTCTCATACATTGACATATACCTGTTTATATGCCATTGATATCATAAAAGCCATCTTTCATACGCTACATATATTCCATTTTATATCTTTTATTATTTGAATTTGTAATAACTTTACCAATGTCCATTGTATATAGATTACCCTTTTTAATATATTACAAGAAATATTACCTTCAGATGAATAGTTGTCTGTATTTGTTTTAGGCTATTATAAGATATCTAACACAAATGCCTATAAACTAATACTCTATTCGGCATTCTTTACATCATAGTCTTCATTATTAAAGAGATTTTTAATAGCAGTACCAACAATCATTTCCTACCATGTAATCGTCTAAATAACCAGTTTTATACATTTGTAAGTCAATATAAATATAATAATGTATAAATAAATTGCTTGAAGTAACCTAATTATATAGAAGAGCGCAAACACAAAGTGTTTGCAAACAAATGGAGTGAGTGAGAGAGTGAGAAGAAAAGAATTCTTTGAAAATAATATTATATTTTACATACTTTATGCAGTTTCCTGCTTTGTACATTCAAACCACGTCGGCTCTTCAAATTTACCTCTTATCTTTTTGGAGATAAACTTTGGGAAGATAATTTTGGCAGATTTAAAAAAGATTTTCTGTAACTGCTGGCAAACATAAGGACGACAGAAACATGATTAATCGGGCTGAGTACTAGGAGATTGAACCAGATATGACCTCGTGGCAGAAGGACCAATCGATACGACCGCATTCGAGCTTATTTTATCTGTCATGATGGGGTGAAAAACAAAATCGACCTGCTGAATCTAAACTCACAACGCAAAGACGGACAAACTGCCGCTAAGCACCTAGCTCAGCGTGGTTACGATGCAGCCATTTCGCTGTCCTCGATTGATAAGATTATTAAAAGCAAGAAAGATGAATGCTATAATATCGAATGATCAAAGCAATGAATTTTGAAATGGTTTAGGGTAAAATAATACGTAAAACGACTTTCAGCGAATCTATCTGCCGTTTTCAAACGTAGCATATTCGAGAAATATAACGAAATAAATCAGAATGTACAGCGGGGATATTGTATCGAAAAGACAAACGCAGGCGTAGAAAAGATTATTAAAAGAATATTTACTTTTTTTCAATTATTTTCTTATTTTTTTCTCGACGGTTCATTCCAAACCCCCAGAAGAAGAAAGAAAAACAGACAACCAAAGACAGTAAGTTAACAGAGTGAAATTAATCTCTTACATATGCTAATCTCGATATAACTTCAATTTTGTTACGTGCTTCTAATATAGATCCATCGAACTTTTGATCGGCCTGCATTATATAAACACCACCCGCGCACACACATACTCCCACGCAGGCATATATATATATATATATATATATTATATATATATATATATATATGCGTGTGTGTGTGTATGTCTCTCTCTCTCTCTCTCTATATATATATATATATATATATATATATATGCGTGTGTGTGTATGTCTCTCTCTCCTCTCTCTCTCTCTCTCTCTCTATATATATATATATATATATATACGTGGTTTGGTCAGTAAGTATTGTCAATATGTGTTGCGATAGTAATGAGGCTAAAGCACGCCGAGTAATGCCGCTTGGCAAAGATTGACATTGAACTCTACTATTTACAGCAGTGTTTGGAAGGAACGTGTGTAGCGTGTGATCGTCCCATTGACTATGACAGAGAAAGTTTTTATGGTAATACCTGTTCAGAGGCCTATACAATGTTGCCGAAAATGTATGGAGAGGAGTGTATGAGCCGTATAAAAGTACACAAGTGTTTCATACTTTTCCAAGATGGCTGAAAGAATGTCGATACTGAATAACATTCTGAGAGAGCCGCAATCAACAGGACTGAGATAAACATTGTAGTTGTACCAGCAACAGTGAGGTGTAATTGTCGAATCACCATCCGTGAATAATCAGACGTTGTGCAGAAGTGGGTATGAGATGAGTGTTTGCCAAGTTTGTGCCAAAACTGCTTTCAGCTGACCCAAAACTTCACTCGAGTTCCAGCTGCACAAGATCTCTTTGATTGTGTCTAGAACGAAGAAAGCTTTTTAAAAACTTTGCGTAGGTCTCAGAGCAGGTATCGGAAAGTTTTTGGCAAACTTTGATGCAGATTCTCTGCTCAACATCCTCTGTCATGTTCAATGCGAGGTTCACTCGCTACAGACCTTGCTTTCAAGCACTACTGTAAACGGCGGATGTGAGCTGGAACGTTACAACTTAATAGGCATGCACAGCAGAGCTCGAGGTCAAGCCGTGCGAAGCGAAGCCGCTTTACTTTGCGTGCTTTAACTTCGTTTCTATGGTAACAGTCCAGATATTTATTGTTCATACCCCGTATATATATGTATATCTATCTATCTCTATGTATGTATGTATGTATGTATGTATGTATGTATGTATGTATGTATGTATGTATGGGTGTATGTGTGTGATGTGTGTGCGTGCGGTAAAATTACTCAAATCGATTGCACGCTTTCAGTTAAGATTAACTGCAGTCGTTATTGCAAGTTACAAGATGCTCGTTTTCTGTCTCTCTCTCTCTTTCTCTCTCTCTCTCTCTCACACTTTCACTCTCTCACTCGTTAGTTGACCACAAGACAAGTACCATATTGCGATTATTATTTGTGGTGTTGGTCGTAGTTGGGCGTATATATTTGCCAGTAAAGGCAACAATTGTGGTGATGTGGTTTAATCCACCCTTCATTTTAGTATGCATGATTTCGTGTAGCGAAGTCCTCCTCAGGAATAAACAGTATCTATAAGTATATTGAAATATTTGAAGACCACATCGTTAACATTATCTACTCATGCTTAGATAGTATTACTTCCAACATCGCACAGTACAACAGAAACTTATAGATAGCATCATGCTATCTATATCATCATGATATCAGTGTATATCTTTCAGTAGTCGTAGGGAAGGATTTGTGATGGAGGGGTACTTGAACATCAGTTTAAAGCTGGGGTTTACGTAAATATGAAACTATGGGCGTGGCTGTGGGGTAAGAAGATTGCTTCCCAACAACCTGGTCTCGTGTTCAGTCCCACTGCATGTCGCCTTCGGCGAGTGTCTTCTACTATAGCCTTGGTCCGACACATGTCTTGTGAGTGGATTTGATAGATGAAAACTGAATGAAGCCTGTCACACACACATGTATATATATATATGTATATATATATATATATATATATATATACATACACACACACTCACACACATACACACACATAAACACACACACACACACACACACACACACACACACACATATATATATATATATTTGTGTGTGTGTGTGTGTGTTTTCCTCCGCTTCCGTTTGACAACCGGTGTTGGTTTTCTAACTTCTCGTAACTTAGCGGTTTGGAAAAATACTTCCAATAGAATAAGTACCGGGCTTTAAAAATATAAGTACTGGCGTCGATTCATTAAACTAACAAATTCGTCAAGGTGGTGTCCCAGCTTAGCCGCAGACTAATGCGATATGACTTCGCAAGTGCAGTACCTAATACCGTTTAGAAATAAGACTGTCCTGAAATATAGAGTCACCCTGCCATTGAGTGCATACACAAACATCGACACAATGATTACTAAGAGAACATTGCCATCAAAGCATAACAGGCCGGATACTGGTTTTCGATAGACAAGGAAAACATAAGTACGCCCTGATGTCCTGCAGATGTGAATATTTCTCTCAAAATCAATGACAAAAGTGGATAATTAGGAACAAATGCTTAAAACCACCCGTTTCTATACCTAGATTATAAATTCCCCATGTATGCCCATGACGGTTGGTTCACTTGGTTTTGTGAGTAAATGCTCATGTGACACGTTGCATGAACTATGGTTTATAGTAAAGGACATCAACCAACTCGCACATTACAAATACAATTTCTAAGCGAAAAGATTAGGTAAGAATTTACACAAGTTTAAAATGTGACGTTGTTTTTCATATTTACAAGCACGTGTCAACGATAAAGATTTACATCTTTAAAAAAAAGCCGCGTCCCCGGCGGAAGTATTTAAATATTTAAAAGGAGACGAGAATGTATATGCATACGTATATTCTCCGATCTTGATCTCATATCTTTCGTAGACATTTTTATACATACACCACCCACACGCCCACACGCAAAAAAGCACACATACATTCATGTGTGTGCTTTGTGTGTGTGTATAAATTTATATATATATATATTATATATATATGTGTGTGTGTGTGTGTGTGTGCATATACAGACACAGGGTCGTTCTTTATGTTGTTTATCTTGTTTTCCACTTGTGTCTTTCGTTGTTCGAAAAAATACTTCATATTCCCTGTACTCGTACTTCTTATCTTTCTGTTGTACACGTTTCATAACGTACTGTACCTACATATGCATATATATATATATTATATATATATATATATATATATATATATATATATATATCCAAACATGAAAACACAAAGAGAAAACACAACAACGTGAGGACGTGGAGCAAGTATAATATTATTGGACGCGTAGGAAAGAAGGAAAGAAGGAGGGTCTAACGTTTCGAGCGGATCTCTTCGTCAAAAACATAGGAAAAGGAAAGATCCAAAGAAGGAAAGACGGAGAAAAAAAATCGCCAACGGTACACACGCGGTCACATTATATATATATATATATATATATATATATATATATATATGCATATAGATGTATGTACATATACGTATGTATATGTGTCTATAAATATATATTATTTATAATATATATATATACAGAGAGAGAAAGAGAGAGACTTTCTCCTAGATTTGCAGTGTATATTCTGATACACTTTTGGTTATTTATTTCTCTCTCTGTATCTACGTAGCTCTATCTCCTGCTTTACTTTCCACCCTTCTCTCTCTCTCCCTCACACTCTTCTCTCTCTCTCACTAGATTTATGGGCTATGATGTATGCATCGCCTACGCAAATGATATCTAAACGTGAGCGAATACTTTTATTTTATTTTATATTTAAACAATGATACATCAATTATATCTCTTCAATACAATAAACATTCGTACTGCGACAAGACTATCTAATTATGTTTGGCATTTACATGCATTTACATACTTACATGCAGCTGCCTTCAACATCAAGTTGTAATACTTCAACTTTCATTGATATGATAGCAATAACTGGTACGAACTTTTGTGTATTATTCCTGCCCGAAATGGAATTCCAACGAAATAAACGTCATAAAACTGAAAACTGCCAGCATCTGCTACTGTTCACAAAATTAAGTACCTGTAGCAATTTTGAAAACATTATACGACTCCAAGTTTGAATCAGTTAAATATCAGTTTTCTCTTTGTGCCTTAATCAGTTTCCTCTTTGTATATTCTTTGCATTCGGCAACCGGCTTTATCTTGTTATGATGCATAAAGATAAATACTTAAATAATTTCAACTCATTAAGTTTCCGTATTTACTTCAGTAAAACAATGCTTTCAATGGCAAGTATATTATTAAGATTGTACATGTTCACTCCTGCTTTAACTTTCAATAAGAAATGGCAAGCAAATCCATAAACTTGCTACGCAAAATTAATAATAATTAGCAGTTCTTATGAGTCACTGACGTTGAATTTTTCTACGGAAATTTTCAACACTTGTGAAAGATTTTCATTGCTGACAGAAACCACCATGTAATAGGTGTGTATGTGTTTGTGAGTATGTTAGTGAGTATGTTAGTGCGCATGTGTACGTGTGTGTAGGTTGTGTGTCTGTGCTTTACATGCATGTATCAATATATATGCACGCACCTAGATATGCATTCACACGCTTGTATCAGGAGAGTCGACATAAAATGTTAAAAAACAAAATTGTCACGAGTAAAATCGATTTGTGACCTTGATCACATTTTTCCAGAGACAATAAGCGGCGCCATTTTAGAGAAATAAAACTGGCAGATAATAAAGCTTGTGCAAAATGAACAGGAATTTTCAGAAACATCACTGAATGTTAAATGTAGCACATAAGAATAAAAATTAAAACAAAATAATTGGAAATATTTCAAGTCTAAAAGAAGGATACTTACACACACACACACACACACTCAGAGACGTCCGTGCCCACACACAATATATATGTATGTATGTATGTATATATGTATGCATATATATACACACACACGTGTGTGTAAGATTCCACAAATATATTTTGTATGTATAGATCTGCATATGCATCTATGTAATTTGAAGAAATAGATTTCCTTGTCTAACATTATTTTCATGCAATATATAAAAAATAGAGAAGCAGTATACAAATCTTCGTCAGTACATTTCCTGAAGACGATAAATACCACACGTCTCTGTAAAGATTAATTGAAAATCAAAGTCAATAATTTAAACACAAATATATTTGAAATACTTTCTAAAGCATATCATGTAAAAGGATCGATTCAATTCCCTTCTCAGTTAATTCTTAAATGAAATTTTTAATACTCCAAGGTTCAAAGAAAATGTTTTTTGATTTTTTTTTTCTGAGAGAAATATTACTGTTTTATACACTGTGTTAGAGACGTCGAAAAATCGATTCTACCTTGAAATATGGTTCCTTAATACATGCTATTTCGAGAAGAGGGAGAAGATGAATTATTTCATGAATAATAAATTATATATATATATATATATATTTAATTATTTATTTATTTATTTATTTATTTATATTCATATATAAATATATATATACATATATAAACACCTGTTTATATATGTGTGCGTGTTTATAATATATTTATATTTATATATAAATAAATATATATATATGCATGCATATGTGTATGTATGTATCCATACATGTATATATGCATATAGAAGTCATCTATAAAATATAATTTTAGTTGAATAAAACGTAAGAAACATTTCTTTCCTTCCTCCGAGGAATATATATGCATCTCCGAAATAGCTAGTGAAAAATATCAAATCTATGATGAAAATATACAAGAAATATTCGTGTTTAAAATACAATAACAAAAAAAAAACGGCGTTTTATTTTACTCACTTTCGATTGTGTGCAATGATAAATATAATATGAAATAAATATAAAATGTACATATCACTTAAGATGTTTATCATGAAACATAATTTTATTTACCTATCTCATGTGTATATGTTTCTTATTGTTATTGCAACGGATAGAAATGAACAAGAAACTCCTAATATATCTACCTATATATTTATATATATATATATATATATATATATATATATATATATATATGTATATATATGTATGTATATATATATATATATGTATATATATATATATATATTATATATATATATATATATATATATATGTATATATATATATATATATATATATATATATATATATATATATATTCCTGCTTAAGTTGCACCATGTCGATTGCTTCCATAAGATTTAGGTTGCCAATTTTGCAATATCAACGTATATAATTTGCTAGGAAAAGAAGTATTCTAAGTCGAAGTGAGAAATATATGCACCTCTTGGTGTATATGTGTGCCTGTATTTCAAGTGTTAAATGTCAAGTGGACACGGAATTAGCGTTTGTACCTATGCATCACATTTGATATATTAGTTCAGGACAAAGATTCCTGCTGCCAGATATTAGACTATTCACAAAGTAAAATCATAAGTAGATAGGAATGTTCCCAATGGCGGCCAGTCTTAAGGTAATAGAAACAAGAAAAAATGTACTGGATTTCCGTGATTGGGGCGATATATTGGGAAACGTAATATCATTATCAACAAACCTTTTCTAATTCTTGTGCGGTGTAGGAATTCACAGTTACCAGTTCATTCACCTAGAACCATAACACCAGACCTCGTGGAGGTACCTCTCGCCTGCAATCTGTCACATGTTTTCAATGATATAACTATTATATCGACAGACATCAAATATTTCCCACCAACATGTCTAATAATGTCAGGTAATGTTGCATGATACAATCGAATATGAGGTTCTAGGTATGCTCCTACCAACCCCTGAATGGGCCGAATTCACTGAGTGAATTACTGCATCCTCGACAGAATGAACGATCGTTAGGAATTACATACTGACCGTGAACTGTTATGCTCTAGTTGAAGAGATCATTTTGGTCGCTGTAAAGAACGAAAATTAGTCTTCTTCAAAATTCAAAATTTAGATTGCTGATGCCGAGTCTATCAGATTCGAGATGGGAAACGTTAAGGATGGTCCGATGGCGTTAAGATTAGTTCGTTAAACATGAGAAGTTCTATTTGCCTCAGTCTTTGATATCGTCAAAAAGCTAAAACAAATCATTAATTGAGCAAAATCTCAGCTCAAAATAGATATATATCCAAGGTTACGGTTCCTCATAGGGGTGAAGAGCATGATTATTCACTTCAAAAATTAGAATGTTGCTGATATAGTAACGCTCTACTTGAGACTGGCAAATCTCGTTCATGCAAGGATACGGATGTGTATATTTTTATCATTACTTCGAATGTTCTGGAACTTAATACCAGATGGAGATATTGTCCATATGGTCTTCGTTAGGTTGTAGCTTTAGGAAAAATGGAGGGGAAAACAGCAGTGAAATTCAGTTGGATATTCTTCGGGTCTGGTTGCTGTCTATGTCAGCGAAATGCATTTGCTTCATCCATCCATAGACGGACGCTCGAAGTTTAGTTAATATGTAAAGCCAAAAACTAAAAAAAAAAACTATGCATACTGGTTCCTTATTTTTTAACATCTTCCTCACTTGTGTTGTCACGCTATTTTGCCAAAGAATGACCAGGAAGATGGTGCTAACAATTGAGCTACCGAATCGAAAGGAATCGTTTCAACAGAATAAAACAGGACGAATTCTCAGATCGTAACAAAATCCGCAGAGAATATTCGGAACGTTTTCAGAACATTTATGCGCATGCACGTTCCTACTTTAGTGCCACTACATAAATCCCCGCGAAATTTCAGTTACGCTATGGCTATATTATCGTTATGTAAGAAGTGTTTTTGTTTTTTTTAAACTCATGAGTTTACGCGAAGGTCTAATCACTTCAATGACTAAGTTATATTTTTATCCTATTTGTTTATAAACAGATTGTTTGAATAATCATTTCTCTGTCCTTTCAGGACAAATTTCTTGTTGAAATAAGATATCAGATCTCAAACATTATGTTATAAACTTCATGTTCTCCTTCAACTTTGTTTTGTTCAGCGCATCAAGATAATTAACTGAAAATTGAGTAATCATTATTGTATAAATATATCATCAAATTTGGGGAAAAAAAGTTCTATTCTAATTACACTGAAATGACACCCTTGATTTCGTATAAAATATTATTATTCTGCGCACAAATACTGCTTCGTCTAAACAATTATTAGAAAATATAATACAGTATTTGATGACAAGAGGTGAGATCATAGGTGTTCGATGAAATGCTGGGAATGAAAATATACTCTCATGTACATGCCTAAACTTAAATACATCATCCACCTATTGAAACTTTAAATATTCACGGGGAAATAAATCAACTTTTATGTTAAGAATATGGCTGTCTTCCATCCAGTCAAAAGCAGAATTTTTAAATAAATGAAGAGGTCAATAAGTTAATAACATGCGCTATATCATTAGAGATTACCGTATCTGTTTGGCATATATGGTCAAATATACTAATTTGTTATAACGTATTTCATACAGAGGGTAAGTTAGAGTTGAATGAGTTTATCAGAAGTATTCGGGCTGCTTTAATTAAAAGCATAAATATAAGTTTTCTAATTGGAATTGGAAATGAAAATTAGTTTCTCGCAAATAAATGTATGATAAATTAAAAATCACAGTTCGTTAAAAACCTTTATTAACTATAGTGAAAGGAAAGTGATAATAATTACATTTATGTGGTTTCGATAGAGTGTCTGTAAAGGGAATATAAATATTAAACAATACGCTATTTTAAGAGACTTTTATTAGATGAATAAATTCATTTAACTAACTACTAGTTTTGGCTTCACTATTTCCACTCGTCTAATTATCATTCATGATAATGTGTTGTTCAGTAAGAGAAACATTCATAAGTTCACACACACACATACACACACATACACACATACACACACACACACACACACACACACCACACACACATACACACACACACACACATGCATGAACACTATCAGGAGTTGATACTTATTTGTGAATGCTTATAGATATTAAATTTTATAATTGTCACCTCGTTTCACCTCTGCATTTTATTATTTCAAAACACAGCAAATATTTACTCTTGTCGGATTTTTAGAATCTTTCTTCATAACTAAATGAAACTTAATCGACTGATTGCAATAAAGTGATAGCAAAATTTAAACTCAGATTTAGATCTCTCTAACATTATTACTCCTAGAAGACTTTGTAATCGTCATGATTTTCCTCTTGGTAAATAACTATATAGAGAGGGAACATGGAAAATATACCTCGATGAATGTTTCCTAATATTATCAAAGCCCTTAAAGCTTTGGAAGAATTCAACGTATTTCTCAACAATCTACATCCTACATCACAAAGGAAATGCACAAGAAATATTAACATTTTTCGATATAATGCTAATTAAAAATTATATATCAAAATCATTATGAACATATATTGTAAAGACACAGATACACGTCAATACCTGAACTTCAAGTCACGTCATCCACCGCATAGAAACCATAATATCCTAAACTGTCTAGAGACGAAAATTGATTCTCTTGTTGATAATATGAAAACAAGAAGCAAACAACGCACAAAAATTGTCACCACGACTTCATAGACATTGTTTAATGGTATGCAGCGGTCATAACATATATCTAAGCGCAAAAAATGGGACCACAAGTCCAGAACATCGTATTTTGTTATAGGACGTAATAATTCATGTCATCAAAATATTTTTAACGTCAATAAACCAAACTTGTTTATCATCGGACGAACTAAAGAATTTAATTAATAAACGTACAGGTTTTTCAAAGTAAAAAACAACCAAATAAATCGAAGGTACTTTTCGAATGAAAAACAACGATAAAAAATAGTATCAAAACCAAATACAATGAAAATCGATGTGGCACTTACTAATCTGCGAGTAGCTGTCAGTATATCAACTCAAACACTGGACGTAGATTATTTCCATATGGGAGAATATGCACTGTAAATGAAGAGGTGGTTTTATTGAATGCCCATAATAGCGCTTGGCAGAAAAATCTACTGCTCAGGTAGAAAACTCATTATGGAAATGCACGCAGGCACACCGGCAGACAATGAGATGCTTTCCATCAGATCTCGGTAATCAATCAATCAATCATGTTGTAAGATAATGTTTTTTTAATGTTTATAGGTTACAACTTTTACAAGTTTTATATAAGGTGCCTCTTGAGCGCTACTGGTAACATGTAAACCAGTACAACCTGTCGCATTGTCGGATCCTTGGTGACTAAACCGGCAACCCCATCAAGCTTGCTTGGTGAGGAGGGTAATTGTTGGACACCCTGAAGGACGAAAAATAAGACCCGTCAAAGGGATTACTGTGTAGTCAACGATCAATTCAACAAATACCTTGTTGCGGTAGAGTGCCTGCGTGCTCCATTGGCCAGGAGAGCTATGCTGGAGGGAGAGAAATCTTCTTACCAGGCCAGAGAAGTCGAAGGGTATGAGACAGACAAAACCTTAACGACAATAAATCAAAGTGTCAGCAGCAGGGCGTAGATTTAGTTATAGGTAGGACCTAACAGATCAGATTCTTGGCTTTGAACATGCAGGGTGTCAAGCAATGGATGAGACACAAATATTTGTAGTTAAATGAAAATTGCGGGACCACATGAAGCAGCGTCCTGTGACGCCTATAGTATGCGCAACCCAAAACGCTTATGAGGGGTGTCGTCTGGGACGACCTACATGAGATGAGATTTGCAAATTTTACGACTCGAATGACTCCACAAGTAAGTAAATAATAAACTTACTGAAAGCACAATAAGAAGAAAATATTAATGTTGATTTAAACCACCTTCAAATATAACCGATATCTAAGCTGGATAGCTTATATAAAGGGTGAAATAACCCAGGTAGAATACACTGACTTACACACACATGTATACATAAAATACATGTGCACAAATGTGCACAAATGAAGTTGAACACTATCACACGCGCGCTGACGCATGTATTCTTTTATTCTTTTACTTGTTTCTGCCATTTGATTGCGGCTATTCTGGAGCACCGCCTTGAAGCGTTTCGTCGACCCCACTTCGACTCCAGGACTTATATTTTAAGCCTAGCTTTTATTCTATCGGTCTCTCTTACCTAGCCGCTAATTTACAGCCACTTAAACACACCAGTGCTGTTCGTAAAGGTACACAGTTTGATATATACATATCTACATCTATGTGCGGCGGGTTTCTTTCAGTTTCCGTCTACCAAATCTACTCACGAGGTTTTCGACGGCCCGAGGTTATATTGGCTAGCTTTAGACGAAGGTGACACGAGTAGGAATGAACCTGGAAACATGTGGTTGGGAAACAAACTTCCTACCACGCAGCCACACCTGCACCTATCTATCTATCTATATACCTATGCACACACACATACACACTCACACACACACACACACACACACAGATATATATATATCTGTAAATACATATATTTACATAATATTGCTCTTGGAGATCGTACTCATTCATATATAAACTCACATTTATTTTCTGCGTTAGCGAAGTCCTATTACTCTACCGCGGTGTCATGGTACTTCTTTCATTAGCTGATTACACAACCATTGACGCCAGCCCTACCGATGCGTTGCAACTACTATTTTGACAGAGCTTGGTGAAAGTGACCGTTGACCTTCTAGTATTCCTCCGCCCAGCATCAATGTGATGCTTACGAGAAACAGTTCTATTTCGCGGGACGTGCAATAGACAATATTTTGCAAGTATCATCTCCTTTTGGATTTCTTTAAACTCTGCGTGAGAGCAGCTTGACAAAAATGAGTGCATACCTGCAAAAATTGTAACATGAAACACCTATATTTATAATTAATCGCATACAGTATTAGTTTCCTCAGGTGTCCCGACAACAGAATAGAAACACTATCGATCTATGTAGCGGCAGACGAAATACCTATTTCTTTACTAGCCACAAGGGGCTAAACACAGAGGAGACAAACAAAGACGGATTAAGTCGATTACATCGACCCCAGTGCGAAACTGGTACTTAATTTATCGACCCCTTTGGGCAAATATTTCTTGTTGTTATTACGATTACGACCAAAACGCAAAGTTCTCCCGTTTAAGGTTATTTTATTCTTTGCTTGAAACATCTCCTGCTGTTTATTTTCTCACTTATTGTGCAAGTCGGACAAAATGAAGCCCCAGACTGAAGAGCAAACACTTGTTACACTTAGGAAACTTTCGTACCAGACACGTTATTACTGCTGACATTTCTATGGAGAGGATCAAGTTGGAGATCAAATTTTATCAATCTCTCAAATCTAGAAGAGCATGCAGATTACATCGACACTCATCTACCTATCACTTATGCCTACGGATATTGATGATTATTTAGAACAATACGTATGTACACGGACCCAAGCATTCATGGACATGTTTGCTCACATGTAGATATTTGTTTATAAAATACATGTTTAGATAGATAGATAGATAGATGTACGTACATACAAATATACACACATGCACACACTCTTTCACACATGTATATATATATATATATATATATATATATATATATATACAGGTGCATAGTTCAGGGCACATTTATATATATACATTTATATATATATACATTTATATATATATATGTATCTCTAGATATTTGCAAATATATCTAGACATGTTTCATTATATATACTTAGTGTGTATATACATATTTTCCTATTACACACTCACATGCACACATACAAACACACACGCAGACAAGCACACGCACACACAAGCGCACACACATACACATGTCTTAAAATAGCTGTATTTCTCTATTACGAAATATAAATATAAATTCATTAAATTGTGTAATTTGTTCGATATGCTTGTAGATTATATTACAAAAATTACTTTAAATTCAACAGAAATAATTATTAAATTTCATGTTTGCATTGTTTGATTACTTTGATTGTCTCTTTTCAAAGAAGATCAATATACATTAATAGCGTTCCTAATTACATGACAGCCCTATAGTTCTATTGTACATGAAAGGAATTGTCGATGTATATTCCATTGAAAAAGAAGCTATTTTCAAACTAATAATTTAAATTATGCATGAAGAACCGGTGTATTTTCACAAAGTGTTAAAATACATGGCATATCACGTATATATATATTCGTGATACAAAGGTATAAAACCATTAATCCTTATTGGATATATAAACATATATATATATATTTGGAAGTATATAACAAATTATCAGCTATAAAAAATTCATGGTCCTATTCATGGTTTCAGGTTTACATTTAACAATTCTTCACAGAATATTCATAATAAAAGCGACAGCATTTGTTTTTGATTTTTTTTTTTGGCTTTTTTTCAAAAGATAAAGTAATTATAAGTTGATTACCGTTATTCTTACATTAGTGAGATGTGAATGAAAATATTTGGTTGGACGTTAGAAAAAGCTAACATTTTGAGGCTTATGTGTTCTGTTGAGGAATGTTATTCATTAGCTTGTGTTTTGCAGAACAACAAAAGCCTCTATAAAGTATGAAAGAAACAGTGGCACAGAAATATAAGAAGTTCAAACAGCAATGACGTGGTCTTTGTTTGGTAGCAGGAATAGTTGTGTAGTTAAGAAGATTACTTTGCAACCACATGATTTCGAGTTCACTTCCTTGTGCGTCATTTTCGGTATGACTGCTATTATTATAGCAGTGGACTGACCTATGTCGCGTGAGTGAATTTTCTCGGGAATTGTTCGGATATTGTACGAAAACTTACCATATTGTTTGCGCGGCTGTAGGCAGGGTACATCCGGTGCATCGGGATATTTGTGTGTGACTTCGACTGCTGATCACCGTTTGCTTACCTTCTCATTATACAGCGCTTAGCAACATGAATACGATATAGATTTAAGATAACCAACGGGGTTGATTTGATCACAATAACCCTTCAAGTAGCTCTGAAAGTTCAAACAGTCAGCCATAAGTTAGGTATAGGAAAATAGCGAGTTTAAATTTAGAATAATTGTTGGCTTGTATTCAGGTAATAATTTTAATTCAGGTGGTTTGATTATTTTTCTGTTTTCATAAATTTCTCTTGCTATCAGTAATTGTTCAGTTGCTGTGTAAGTACCACAAGTAAGGTTGATATCATGCATACCTTATTCTCATATACGTTTTAACGATTCCTTCCTACAGTCCTGTTTCTTCACATATGCCTAGTAAAATAGCTGTCAACATTTTACATTTAATATAGAACCAAATACGTTATTCAGCATAAAGTTTACCGAAAGACGCAAGTGGAGAAATTTGAAATATTTTCAAGTACGTCAAAATATGAAGAGTACGTAATTCGATTTACTATTTCATAATTTCATATTTCTGCTATGCCTATATCTTTGAAAATTATGTTTATGGATACTTGTGCCACATCTCTCCATATAAAAGGGAAATCAATCCCTTATGCTACAATATTCAAATTCGTAAACTATATAAAGGTAAATAAATATACAAGCATTCGTGCGTGTATGTATGTGTGTATGCGTGTGCGTGTGTTTGTGCATATGCGCGTTTGTGTGTATATGTCTGTGTGTCTGTGTGTGTGTGTTTGGAGCAACTAAATCGTCCTTCATTTCCTAACCATCTCTCCCTAATTCTTACGGTGAAAGTATGCTTAACACCAGTTTAATTTTCAATTTTCACCGTAGTTTCACTCCTTTCTTATTTATTTCATTGTCTATCTATCTATCTATCTATCTATCTATCTATCTATCTATCTATCTATCTATCTTTCTTTCTTTCTTTCTTTCTT
Source organism: Octopus sinensis (assembly GCF_006345805.1). Classification (NCBI taxonomy): domain Eukaryota; kingdom Metazoa; phylum Mollusca; class Cephalopoda; order Octopoda; family Octopodidae; genus Octopus; species Octopus sinensis. The sequence continues at coordinate 20,355,534 of NC_043012.1, forward strand.
TCTTTCTTCCCCTCTCTCTCTCTATCTGTTTGCTTACCCATCTATCTGTCTATCTTTATTTTTAAGTTCTATCTATCTATTTTTCCATTTATCTACTTATCTATCTATACACCTATATACATAAATGAGATGGCGCTCGGTTGGATACGACGACGAGTGTTCTAGTTGATCCGATCACCGGAACAGCGTGCTCGTAAAATCAACGTGCAAGTGGCTGAGCACTCCACAGACACATGTACCCTGAACGTAATTCTCAGGGAGATTCAGCCTGACATAAATTTTGCCAAGGCTGACCTTTTGAGGTACAGGTGCAACTCGTGCTTCCCTCCTGAGTTGACTGGAGCGGTGTGGAAGACAATCAAGGACACAACGATCGTCGACACAACGCTTCGCCGGGAATGGAACTCACGACTTCATGATCGCAAGCCGGTACTCTAACCACTAAACCACGCACCTTCACAATATACATACATATACATATGTGTGCGTTTGTGTGTGTGAGTGTGTGTGTCTGTGTGTGTGTACTTGCACATTCGCACTCACACACATACTCATCATTTCCTCATATACGTGAAACTACATGTATGTGCGCGCGTGAGTGGGATCTTCAATATCGAAGACAAGACTCATGGCTTTCTGAAGTGAAGGACACGCCCTATCCTTCGCAGAATTCCGTTAAAATACGCAAGGTATTTAGAAAATGGTCATTTGCTTGGTGTATTTGAAATACATATCCTGCAGCAAAAGCGTTTTTGTTCTGATACAGTCACGTGACATTTGAATACATGTGTAACAGAGTTTGGAAAAACTATGCTGTAGTAGGTCCCAGGATTTAACTTTACCAACTTCCAGGGCCCACGTTAGCAGCTCATGGGCGTCAAAGATAGCAGCTCACAGATGTGAACGACAATGTTCAGCGCTGCATTTCGGTAGCGTTCAGCTTGTACTTTTTCAAACATGGGGCTTCCCTGCTACATTTCTCCCTAGAGGAGCTGATTTTTGGATACGTTCCAGCATGCGATAGACATGTGTCATTCAACAGACTTGGGTATTCTTTTCTACCCTAGACACAAGGCTAAAAATTTTGGAGGAAGGAGCCAGTCGGTTAGATCGTTCCCAATTCGCAACTATTACTTAATTTATTGACCCCGAAAGGATAAAAAGCAAAGTCGACCGCGGCGGAAATTGAACTCAGAATGTAACAGCAGATGAAATACCTATTTCTTTACTACCCATAAGAGGCTAATCACAGAGGTGACAAACAAGGACAGACAAATGGATTAAGTTGATTACATCGACCCCAGTACGTAACTGGTACTTAATTTATTGACCACGAAAGGATGAAAGGCAAAGTCGACATCGGCGGAATTTGTACTCAGAAGGTAAAGACAGACGAAATACCGCTAAGCATTTCGTCAGGCGTTCCAACGTTTCTGCCAGCTCACCGCCTTCAGACTTGGGTATTCTGCAAGATAGTGTAACTTGATTGTGATGTTTACACTCAGAAGCACTTCCGTGTTGAGAATCATTGCCAGTAATGAATACTGCTGAAAAATTATTTGGAATTTATTGGTTTTGCACGAATGCTCTGGACTCTCCAAGAAACGCAGACATATACAAGGATATCTTTCTTCATCTTGTAACATTCACTTGTTTCAGTCATTGGACTGTGACCATGCGGAAGCAACGCATTGAAGAGTTTAGACGAACAACTGATCTCCGATTTTCCAAACCTTTTTTATCTTCTATGGGTTTATGATACAGGACCGCTAAGTCACAGAGATGTAAGGTAACCAACACCAGTTGTCAAGCAGTTTTGGACTAACACACATACATGGACACACAGAAACAGCACACACACATACACACACATACATATAGGCATAAAAAATCCCTAGGATTGCACCTAGAATGTTCTGCTCCAAGCCCGGTAAGATTGTTAATTTGATTATAGAAGACCAGCAGTCGCCCATGCATACCACTTTCCCCTCAAGGGAAAAGCAAAAGGGCCGAGACAGCTTGGCACCAATGGCGTCGTAATTCATTCCTACAGCTGATTGAACTGGAGCAACGTGAAATAAAGTTTCTTGCTCGAGGACACAACACATAGCCCAGTTAGTGAATCGAACTCACTACATCACACATCAATTACGTGTTTTATCTATTTAGTGCAGTATAGCGCACGGATTTACGACTCGCTTATATCTGTGAGTGTTAGAACAACTGAAAGTCATACAAAAGCGAGACAATTCGGCTCCGATGCCATCGAGGAGTGACGGATACCGATATTTCGCCATCTTTGGGGCTTATTACTATCTCCTAGCTGAATGGAACCGGGGCCGAATCGCTCAACCGTGATTACATAAATGTTGTAAAAGCAATTTGCTGATATTCGACAGCGATTCTTACGTAAGACAAATTAAAAGCAGCGCCAGTGATGTAAAAATTATCGACTGCACATACTCAATGTATATGTTTTGCTACTTCGCCGGGTCGCTGTCACATAGCGCCAGGGGGAACGATTCCTTCATTACGTTGGGTGTTAAAACACTCGAATGTCATCATCCGGGGACGGTATCGAACCGCCAATATATGACAAATGGTACTCCGTAGCATAATCAATGCTTTTAGTTTGTTATCGAATTTAATCTTACGTATGCATCGCCGTGGTGGTTCTGCTGAGAAAGGAACCGAGTGTGGGGGGTACCAAATAGATAATTTTAGACACGTAACTTTGTTGAAAGCAGATTACAAGATTGTGGCCAAGTGTTTAGCGCTGTTTGTCAGTAAACTGGTGACACACGGACATGCGATTTCTAGCTATATGTATCCACAATAACCTCCACATCATGCCTTTCATTATAGTGGCGATTAGTAGGGAAGCTGGTAGGGATGAGGCCGTGATCAATTTGGATCAATCAAAATCGACTGTGGTGCGTTTGGCTTAGTCATTGTGTATGCTCCAACTGTGGCAGGGCAGTGAGATTTCTTCAGACGTCTGGAGGGTACTTGTGAGATGTCAGGCTCTTTAATGCTATTGGGAGGCTGGAACGCCATTTTTGATGCACGCCTGGATAACGTGGGACTAACAAATGGATAGAGAAGTGTAAAAGTTTCGCAAACCAGCTCAGTCATTTCCAACAGACTAAGAAATAACGACTAGATTTCCCGAATGTGCAAATATGGAGATGGGCAAACAGCACCGAGCCTTCCAGAGCGTATCTAGATAGGATATTTTGTAGACCAGCAGATCGAAGTGGTATAGGTTGTCCATAGTTAAAAAGTTTTCGGCTTCACGGCCCACAAATTTCTGATGTGTACTATCGACCTTGATAGGATCCATACGCATGGCCCTCGATACTGGAAGCTGAACGCGGCTTTCCCGGCGTGTCAAGCATTCAGAAACGGTGTTAGCAAGGTAGTCCATCGAAGTTGTTAGGTAAGGATGAAAGGCAAAGTCGACCTCGGCGGCATTTGAACACAGAACGCAGCGGCAGACGAAATACCACTAAGCATTTCGCTCGGCGTGCTAACGTTTCAGCCAGCTCGCCGCCTTAGTTCAGTTAAGAATACTGTAGCTGTAAATTATAACCGGAACAGCTAGAGTGTTGATACCTATTATCTTGCTTTTCGCATTGAGCTCTGTTTTCAATATTAATATATATCATCTATAGTATTTCTCTTTTAATTTGTGTGTTGTATCGTATCTTGTTTTATTGATTGCTAAGTATTTCATTGTCTGGCTTCGGTCTAATTCTCTTATTTTATTGTTGTTGTTGTTGTTATTTTATGACACGAATAAATTCTATGAGGCAATGATTTGTTTTCTCACAATATATCTGTATCTAAAAAACAGCAACTGAATATTCCCATATGTCACTGTAAAATGCAATTTTCGATATTTTTTGAATGTCAAAAATCAATTTATGGATGGTTAAGCTTGTTCGGATTTGAACCAAGACCAGCTTCACTTACAATTACTTTGTTTTAATACGGCAACACTGCATCATTTTATACATTTCCTTCCCTTAAAAAAAATGAGAAGAGAAACAGCAGGGTGAACTCGGGCCACATGTGTAATTTTCATTATAATTATAACGCGTTTAACTATGATTATTTGTCTTGGAGTTTTACTTCCATTTTCGCAATTATATAAAATAGTTGTGCAACATTAATTGTCAGAAAATTTGATATTTTATTTCTGAAATATCTGCGTTCCCTATTACGGTAGCAATTATATGAAATAACATGAAAATATTGGAATGAATTAAATAGCACCTGTAGAATAGAAACATTGTTTATTCGCTGTAAACCGTGTTAACTATCTGTTAGCGCTCCGGGAAGTATAGTAACGACATTACAATAACAAAAAAATCCACATATAAACACAGTAGTTGCACTCTTTCAAATACAAACGCAAACACATATTCACATACATACACGAGCACTGCCACCACCAATTCTCTCTTTTTCTTTCTCTCTCTCTCACCTTCACTCAGAAACACACACACACACAAATATAGATGTATACATTTGTGCGTGTCTGTGCGTTAAATGAAATACTGAAGTCATGCATTACAGATACGTGTTAAACAAATACGTCTTTGTTATCGGGAGGGACAATCTCGTTTAAAATGTCAAACCAACAGCCGTATATAGAATGGCAGTATTCATTTTCCCTGTTTGTCCAATAGATATATACTAAAGTATTTTGAACTTTTAGAAGTACTGTTTATGCAACATAAATTAATATATCTGTGCGCTACATTACAAGGTTAAACAATTTCTTCCACTTACTTTCAATAAATAAGTTGTCCTTAGAAATCAATAGATAGATATCAGCTAGGACGATGATTGTCTCATTTCTTTGATCGATCATTCAACTCACTAGTTGAGTTAGCGTATCATTATCCAAGTATTTCATTGAGCTGTCTACCGGTAACTACTCTGTCAAGAACAATAGACCTGATACAATGTGCGATTAGGTTGATCCATTGCAGTTCAGGTACTCGATACACAAAAGACTTCCCAATAATTTCCGTTTATCCTATTTAAATCGGAACATTTGGATCGATAAGAGGCTTTATTGTAACGTCACCTGCTGAACATGCTGCACAATCTCATGAAACGAAGAACATCACCATTGTGAAGCAAAGTAACCGTTCGCTTACACCATCTAAATAAATGATATATTGTATAAAATACCATATACGTAACTGAAAAATACTGCCATAATGATTACTTTTCATGTCCAACGCGTTTCAGTACCATCATGCCTTGTTTGGCAAAGAACCGTAAATATGAGATCCCTCTTAGAAATGGATTTGTGGTGTAAGGTTTTGGAAGGAGTTTAAATAATTTAAATATCAATTGTAAATCCAGAGGGTGGAGTTCTCGTATTATCGTAACAGCGTCACTGGGGTAATGCCTTTGTGTAAAGAACTGTAAGAGATACACGAAGACAGTTCTTCCGGTTATTCAAGCTCCTTGTTGAAAACCCACCGCGGTCGAATTTGCCTTCATATCGAACCAGTGTGTGACTACTTACCTTGATCCTAAACTGATACAATTTTACTACATCATCTTTTTAAACAGTCTCAGCAGAGAAAACTAAAACTAAAATGTTGTTACTATTATATACACAGTCTATAATTATCTTAATTATTTCCCTGCCACAACTAGTGGAGGAGTGCAAGGAAGCAGGTTGTAGCCAAGATAATGTTGTCACATCCGTTAAAACTCGGGAGGTGTCTTTTCGGTTAACCCATTTTAACCGAGGTTAACCCTGTCGAAATTTTAAAGATAGATAAATAAATAGGGATAACAAGCATATGGAAGCTTCTAATGAACCTTTACTACAGTGTTTGTGTTTGTGTTTGTGCTTGTATATCTGTATACGTGTATATGTGTGTATGAAAACACAAGCAAGAGCGTGTAAGAGTATACGCATGTTTGTATATATATATATATATATATATATATATATTATATATATATATATGGGGGTTGTCTGTGTGTGTGAGTGTGTGTGTATGTGTGTGTGTGCGTGTGTGGAAGTAATGGGAGGTACTTAAATCCAGTTACCCATTCTACTTCGTTAAACCGATTTTCCAAAAGACAAAAGATCTGTTTCGCTTTATATTTACATAAAAGAACTATTCTACTTTCTAAATGGATATTTCTGTTAGGAAAGTACTAAAAGAAGACCGCGTAAATAAAATTTGAGAGAGATTATTACTGGGCATAAGATGTAAGACTAAGTTTTATGAATATTATTTTATACGAAACTAGAGGAACTTTCTAAATACGTAGAGTACACTGTTTTCGCTATTTGTAGCTAGTTGCAGTTTCACGAAATGATAAAAAAATATTTTCTCCTCCGCTTTGAGTACAGAATATTCCTTCAAACTGAATTTATATTTAACTTACTTCTATTAGTTCTAAATGTCATCTTAATTATAGTTCGGTGTGCTCCAATGTTTATGATATGTGTGAATACACACACATACACGCAAATGTATACATACACACACACGCACACTCTCATATATATATACATATATACATTTACATATATATATATGTCAATACGCGCATATATATGCATATATATTGACATATAAAGATAGATAGAAACGAATATCTATGTATACATAAGCCATCAGCATACAAATATATTTAGATATGTTTTTGTGTACCTGACATAGTGTGTGTTTATGTATGTGTGTATGCATGTATGTATGTATGTATATGTGCATGCATCCATGCATGTATGTATATATGTATATATGTATGTATGCATGTATATATGTATGCGTGTATGCATGTATGTGTGTATGTATTATGTATGTATGTATATGCATATAAAATAATGACAGCTATGCCAAACAATATTGCTTTAATCCACATAATCATTGTTTCTCTTCTGCTAACGCAGTTTAAATATTTCCAATGTCGGCATATTGGAAATAATTGCCACTTAAATGGCATCAGCAAATACTTAGTAGGCGCATAGATAACACTTCTTAGATAAGATGATCAAATTTTACCGAAGTTACAGTAACACATGTATTTTCAGCTGATAATTAGGAAGAAACTCAAAATGTCATGAAAAATAGTAAATCTTTAATTCGTTATGCCTATTCAAGAAGGTAGAAATCTAGATAAATTTTGGAAGTAAAACATGAAGTTCAACTCACGATTGCCTCCAACGTCAGAAATTTAGACACTACAGACAGTTTACTTGGCTCAGTTTGTATACTATTTGTCTGGTTGTGGAGAAATGGGAATATTACGGTTTGTGTGAGGGAAATATTTTTAATAACTATCGTACGCCTCTTTCTCACTCGGAAACGCCAAACACTTTTTACTAAACATGCGATTTAACGCATAGTCTAGATTTCAATTTACATCCCATATATTTACCTTTCTGTGAGTATCTATCGCTGAAGTAGTGAATGAATATATACCTACTAAAGGAGCCTCCACTGAAGAAAAATGATTGCGTAGTATTCAATATTTCATTTTCACTTTGGAAATAAGTGACAGTCTCTCCGTGTTGAATTTGTCATTCCTCAGCTAAATTCAATATTTATTTGCTATGGATGTAGCTAACGGCTATTCTACTATATACATCGCCTACATATATTTTGTTTAGTTCGAATACCAGAAATCAATATTACATTGAATAAAATTGTGTGAAAATTCACCTGAGAATTAATGAAATTTTACCAAGATTTTTGTCATACATATAATCATAGACATATATATGCATATATACATATACATACACACACACACACACACATATATATATATATATATATATATATATATATATATGTGTGTGTGTGTGTATGTATATGTGTATATATGTACGTATATATGTATGTATGTATGTATGTGTGTATGTATGTATGTGTGTATGTATGTATATATGTATGTATACATGTATGTGTGTATATATATGTATATATGTGTGTGTGTATACATATATATATATATACTTATATCTATATAAGAAATTTTTCATATATGGTAGCAATACGAAACATATTTATTCAATACCTGTTTCCTTAATTTTCTAGATTTGACACTAGCAGAATTGTGGCCAAGTATCTTTGATATGTACATACGTGACTTGGATTAAAATGAAACTTCAATACAATTGAAAGCGAATACTGTCTGAAGTCACGTTTCTACGTGCAAATCTGTTTTCTTTCTTTTTTTTTCACACAGGAATTACAATCACTTGAATAGAAATATAGCGCACATAATAAAGAAGACAAAGAATAACTGAAATGCTTGCAACTTTAAAAAAAATATATTAAATTATAACAGAGAGATTTCGAGAGATGTTTTTATCATATATGAAATTGTGATTCTTAATGTGATTCATTTTATTGATATATTCCCTTGGCGCAATCGTATAAATATATAAGCCAGAATACAAATTTGCCACAATGTGAGTTCGTATAATTTTTGTGACCTTTGTCAATATGAGAAGGATCGGCATTAAATAGAGAAATACTTTGATGATGTACCCGTTTCTTCTCAGGTATAAGGTACCGAACATGAAGTTTAACGTCAGCATATTAACAAGTTTTAAGGAGTCTACAAATAAATATAATGACTGCTCGAACCACACTATATAATAATCGATAAGAGAAATCGATCAATCGAGGAAGATTTAATTGATGGTTTATACTTCCGAAATTAATCCATTCACCAAACTTTCATAGATTCAGTTTTCCTCTCATCATATGGCATGGATATTAGATAAGTCAATGCAATATACCTGCTAAATTTGCGATCTATTTAAGTGTCTCGATGCCCTTGATCGCGTAGTATCTCAATGTATGGTAAAAATTCTAAGCAACAAAATCAGTGAAAGACTCAAATACTTCAACGGAAGCATATACTTCATACGTATTTTCACAGACAATCATTTTGATTTGGTTGTGAAGAAGTTTCTCCCACAAAGATAGAACTTACGTAAATTTATTCAATGACCAGAAGCTGATACTTGAAATTCTCTTGTAAATTGACTTGTAAATGAAATATAGTAGCTAAACTTCAATAAAAAAAAACATGTCAAAATGTAAAAGAAAGATATTCGTAGTGTTTGATATAATCCTAACATGGCCGTGCCAGGAAATTAATTCTTGGTGGTTATGTTTACATCACGGTTAGAACGATGACATACCGACATAGACAGACAGAAGATTATCAAGACATTAATAAACGAATCCTGAAAATAGATCTGAAGTGAAGATTTCTGAAAAGGGTCATTTAAAACGTCAAAATATACGAACCAGCTAGCTGGAAACACAAATATAAGTAGATAAAGGTATGCAAGGAAACATCGTATATGGAAATAACGCTTCATAATAATGTGTAATCTCGTAAATGTAATGAAAGACGTTAACATCGCAATGGAGAGATCTCAGAAAATTAACCTATTGTACACGGCGCAAAAGGGTCAAGAAATGTAACGTACAAATCCCTTTACGCAACATCTACAAAATATACTGCAAATTGGAAAATGTTCTGTTGGTTTCGTGTAATTTTATTTGCATCAATGTTTTAATAAATTTTCGATTTCCAGCATATCAGATTATATAAACGACAATTGTTTATAAGTACAAAATATTTTATCGAAACACAGACTCAGACAAGTTTAGCTTTTTTCCAACAACAATTCACTTAGAATATGAGATGTTTTTTTATATATATATTAAAAAAAAGCAATGAATTTATCTGATGTTATAGGCTGTCTTACACACGAATGTAGATATATAAAAGCACACGTTCATGTGTGTGTATTTATTATGCATATATGTATATAGACATATATGCGTAGAACCATATACATATATGTATGTGTGTGTGTGAGTGTGTGTGTGTGTGTGTGTGTTATAAGTGGAAATATATATACATGTGTCACAGCATGTTTAGTGGTTAATAGAATTAAAGCATCCTCATTATCATCAACACCGTGACAGGTACCAATATTAAGTATTACTGTTCTAAAATTTGCAAAGAGGATTCTGCCTAAAACCTCAAAATAGCATCCATTTACTTGAGGAAAGGCATCAATACATTCCTTTTCAAAGCTCTGCAACAGAGATGAAACTGAAAATGGTGGGCCATAAACCTTTGTCTCCCAATCACTAGGATCGAGTCTAAAATTCAAGTATCGTGTTTTTGCAATGTAGGTGAATAGACGTTTTCCTCTATAATTGTCGGAGTCTTCCCAAGTATAATATATATTATGACCTTTTCTTCAGCTCTCTTGCAGTGAATAGACTATTCCAGGTGCGTTTAGCAATAATAGTAGTGATGTGGAGGAGGGTACACTCATAAATCTCTTTTATGATCTAATGCTCACGCTCGAAGATATCCTTTCTCTCTTCATAAGAAGCCCAGTGTATATAACGAAAAGACAATTTAGTCTTGGAACTAAAAAGAAGCACGTACTCAAATCTGTCCTTGGAAATCTTGATTCCCACATGTATTTTAGGCTCCTTACTTATTCACGAGACTAGTGCCCTGCACGTAAGGTAGTTTTCCTTGATCAGCAACATATGACATTCACTACTTGATTAAAAGAATCAGCATGAAAACGTGTACTATATTACTATGTTTAATTCTATAGTATACTGCTTTCATATTTTTGCTCACGGCCAGCGATTTTGGGGAAGGGCTTAAATCGATCACATCGACCTCAGTACCCAGCTGGTATTTATTTTATCGACACGAAGCAATATAAGGTAAAGTCAACGTGGGCGAAATTTGATCTCAGAACGGGAAAACAGACGAAATGCCGCAAAACATATCGTGTGACGTAACAATTTTGCCATATCATCGCTTTAGAGCTGTAGTATATTACTATAACTACTGCAAATAATAGTGATAATAAGGATACTATTATTTTTTTCTCTTTATCACAGGTTTTATTGGAGCTCCTGTAGTCTTGCATGCGTGGCGGAGTTACTAACTGCAGCCTACGGTACCATGCTATTCGATCTTTTCATCTATCTAATAATTCCCTGATTATTCTGACCGTTCCAATGAGGCAAAACTTTCGAAATAGTCCTACTGGACACTCTATTCCAATTTCCTTTAGATTACCAAGGACCCAACAATAATTGGCTGTATCTTCACCTTCACTTTCCATAGCCAAGCTATTTCGTACTTAAGTGGGTTGTATCTATCTACCTTTTCGCCTTCCTTCTTGGCTATTACTTGGCCAATGGAATACGCAATATAAACTACATAACTTACGTATTGTATCTTGCCCACCACCATTAGGTCCGGTCTGTTATGCTCTAACAACTGATCTGTTTAGATCGGGAAATCCCAGAGGTTTTGCTAGTCTTCGACTTCGCCACACTGTGGTTTGTATTCATACCACGTCTTGCCTCTCTGTAGCCCCCCCCCCCCCCGTTGTCGCACAATTTCGAGTGTAGCACTTTCGCTACCTACTTGTATCTTCACATCTTGCAGTGGCTTGGGGAAAGACTAGGGCATTCGTTTCTGATGTAGGCAATGATTTCTTCCGCCCTATTGCAGACGCGGCAAGGTGGAGACTCTTATATTTCCTAAGGTTGACCCTCTAGATGACGACCAACGCCTGGTTTGCACCGTCAGTATAGTGCGCTCGGTCACTTTTGTAAGGATTCCTTTCATCAGCCAATCCCATCTATTTTTTCAGCAACTTTTGTTGTGGCTACACGGATTGATTGTGTAGTTCCTCCTTGCGTAATTATTTTTGTACTTCTTCCTTTGTTTTCCCTTTTTCTCTGCTTTCAATATTCCTTCGTTCCAGACACCAACAAGGTTTCCTTACTTAGGGCTAGGTATGTAGCCCTATGATTTCACGTCGATACGTACGCAGTCTTCCACATTTATCAGTCCCCTTCCTCTATTTGCTATCTTCATATATATAAACCGTTCCACATATGACAGTTGATTGTCTACATAACTCCGCAAGTCAAATTATACGATCATTGGAAAAGTGAGTGCAAAAACATTTTTGTCGCACATTTTAGGCCATTTGACCTCGGATTGTCGCGCGTTTTAGCAACGATGAAAAATCATGATTGTAAGATATAACTCCACCCTCCAATTCACGCGTTATCGCTGTTAGAGAAGAGTTTTCAGGATATTAGCCTGAAATCTGGATCATAACAGAGATTAGATTCTCTACGATGTCCAGGATTCCCTAGAGTTCAAGGCGGTATGAAAAGGTGCCCGGATTAGTTATGTTTAATAAAGAATAACTTATTTACCTAAGTATTAGCATCAGCTCTTTCGAATTAGTCACCTTGCACTGAAAAACACCGGTCCCAGCGTTCTTGCAACATTTGGAATCAAGCTAGATGTCGTTTCAAGTAAGCGATTCGCTCTTGATCTCAACAACTGTGTTAAAACAGCGAGCCTTGAGCTGCATTTTCATTTTGGTGAAGAGATGGAAGTAAGTAGGTGTTAACTCTGGCGAACAGAGTGGGTGTGGAAGCGATACCATATTACAAGAAACTCACGAGGGAAGAGAACTCGATGACAAGGTCATTGACGTCATGAAGAATCTGATTCTTCGCGCTCCACAGATCCTATCGTTTTCACCGAATGTCCTCCCTCAAACGCTTCCAAACGTTGCAGTAGAACTCTCCATTGGCAGCCTCGACCTGCGAGACGAATTCTAAATGCACAATACTTCGAATGTCGGGGGAAATGTGCATACTCTTGATTGAGCTGCGGCTCTGTCGTGCATGTTTCGGTCGTGGAGATGAAGAGCACTTCCATTGTGAGGACTACTGATTCGTCTCAAGGTCGTACCCGCAGACCCGACACACACCGCCGGTGATGATCCTCAACATGAGAGATGGGTCATCAGTAGCAAACTGACAGATATCTTGACCGACATCAATGCGATGTTCTTTCTGTCCAGTGACCAGCAAACGAGGGAAAAACTTGGTAGAGACACGCAAACTGTTCAATTCAGACGTTAGGGGATTGTCTGCACGAACTCAAACCACAGACGAACAGCATAAATAATATCGTTGATTGTCATCCAAAGATCCTCATGCGCAAGATAACTTTTGTCCACATTTCTAGGTGTGATGTTTTTGGCAGATCTTCCAGATTGTTCATCGTCTTCTAGAGTCGTTCTTTCGCTTTTCAAGCGCCTGTGTAACTGGAAATGGTGTGTACGATTCATTGCCTTGTCGATGTAAGTTTACAGAAGCATGCTTAATGTCTCTGTAGCAGACTTTCTACGTTTAACGCAACATTTCATGTTGACTCCTTGTTCAAAATATTTGTCCAAGATAAAATCGCAGACATATAATCACAAAAACACAAATTTCTCAACTTGCGAGCTAAACACACTGATGTCACTGCTAGCTCTCTTTGCACGCGCAACGGTGCGCTGCCATCTATTGGCGCGCTACAGAACTAGCCTGGAAACTGTTTGATACTACCACGCAGAACACGCATTGTCTCGGCATAAAAACCGCTATGGAACGTCTTACTGGAACTTCCACTGATCAAAGAACCCGACAAAACACTGTGAGCGCTTGATCACACTCTAGTTACCAGACGACATGATATTTCTATGCTTGAACCAGGATTGTATTCTATCAAAGATAAGAGGTGTGCGAATATGTGTCTGACCAACAGAAACAAACATCTGGGGAACGGTAGACATGTGCAGCTTCAACGCATGGCTGCGCATTATTAGCAACGCCAAGATCAGTTCTCCGTGCAATTATCCGAATTCCTAACAACATATTTCTTCATTCCTCTCTCATTCGTTCTAGATAATTCAATGTATGGATATATATATATGTATATATATATATATATATATATATATACATACATATGGATGTGTGGGTGTATGAGTGCGTGGTTGGATGCGCCAGCGTACGTTTGTTCATAAACTGTATATATATATATGTGTGTGTGTAAGTGTGTGTGTAAGTGTGCATACATACATACATACATATATATTTAGATATATATATTTTCACATATGTATGTACATAAATACACACGCACATATATATGCACATACACACACACACGCACATGAACGCAGATATATTTATGCATATCCTTTTTCTGTATGCAACCACTACATACACATATATACACCTAAATTCCTGTGGCTTTATCGCTGCAATTCAATTAACAATAAATAGCTTTTACTTTGTCGAAAACATATTACACGACTACATAGAAACGTAAATATTTCCATCAGTGACATCTGCTGGTGGCATCACCATATTAACAGTGACGTTAATTAACATGTATGCAGCGAGGTGAAAGATATTCATAATATGGATACTATTAATGTCAAATTGTAAAGCCTCATCAATTTAATTACATTTGTAGTAATTATCTGTATTAGAAAACCGTTTGATATATGCCTAACACTCTATGTAGTGAATAATTCCAGCTGATATTCTCCAGAATGCATACATACCTACATACATATACATATACATGTGTGTTTATATAGGCATATATATATATATATATATATATATATATATATAGATAGATATATGTATATATATATATATATATATATATATATATATATATTATATATATATATATGTGTGTGTGTGTGTGTGTGTGTGTGTGTGTGCGTGTGTGTGTGTGTGTGTATGTGTGTGTGTATTCTTATATATGTATATATACATATATATATATGGCCATATTCAACTGAATCTAAATTTTACTGTACACACATATATATATATATATATATATATACTTATTTGTGTATACACTATTTGTGTTATGCACAGTTTTGTATAGAATGTCAAGCATTATATGAAGTATTACTCAAAACATTAAACTTTTAAGTAGAGTATAACATTTATTTTTGCAAATAATGTTAGCAGGAGTTTTGAAATTACAGTCACATTCCTTATCAACGGCAAAGAAGAACAAAATTTCGGGTTCACTGCCAGTATTTCGCTCGTTTATTTGATTGTCATCATGAATTCTGCCGTCGATTTCTACATGTGAGATAGACAGCCATCTGTTTGGTCACCACACTAAGGATTTGCTTGCAGCGGTGAAAGCTTTTGTACAACCAATCACACCTGTAGGTAATTTAGTGGACGGCATAGAACAAATATTTCTCTTATATTTCCACATCACCTGCTTTCCGATCCTGCCATTTTGTAAGCTCAATGCTACCGGTATAGTGACAACACAGATACTACTCTCGTATAAAGTGGGTTATAAACTCAATCAAAACATCTTTAAAATAATTAGCAGAATTTTTATCATAACGTCTCTTCCTCTTGACTTCAAACTCAACAACATCAGCCTTTCCAACTTTCAGAGTCAGTCATATATATATATATATATATCGGCTAATTAATGTGATAACCCAGAACTACAATATCCCCTCCCTGTAAAAAATACTCTCATCTAGAGCTATATACTAAATGCTTATTCATGGTAATAATAGCAGTGGTTACCTTGCTAACCTTGAAAATATGCCCAAATGATTTTCATAGCATGCTTTCGTGTGGTATTCATTTATGCTAGAAATGATTATGAATACTAGAATACCATGCTATGGGCTGCTTTCGGGTAGGCATCATGAAAGCCCAGAAATAACACAACGATAAAGAAAATCATGTGGTACAACCCAGTATTTAATCAAGCAGTGAGAATTAATATAGCTAGGGAATTTCTTAATTGGATCGATTGCCATTTTCCACCGCGGCTAAATCCTATTAAGATATTAAAAAGGAGCTGTTCTAAGATTAGTAATTCGGCAAATTCCGATTGGTTTATCAGTAGTTATAATACCGCTAAGCTGAATACAACAGAAAGGTGAGCAGCTGACTAATATCAATCATGAAATGCAGAATTCGTGCGAAATTCGGTCTCGATTTTAACTGCTTGGCAAAGTTAATAGTATACATCACCATAGTAGGAAAAGTCCACAACTGCATACCAAAAGTATATAATCAAGTACCTTGACAATGAAAATCTGATTGACTGCACATGATTTCATCCTGACGAGAAGCAGGTGTACCGAGTTCGTCGGCATGCATTACTCTCGAATCAATGCATTGTAGTGCTGCAAATCTGTTGACCACGAAGGAATAAGTGCGATGGACAGCAGATTGACGCTATAGGTAAGATACTGAGTGGCCTAAATGTAATAACCACAGTAAGTGTTAAATATGTGTCTCTAGGATTCAGCATCATCAAAGCAAGGAGTAACGAGAGAACCTACAAAAACAAAATCTGTAAGGCTACCAAAACAGAGCATCTGCGTCACAAGCTGAGAAGCCTCGTGTAACAGTATGAAGGAATCAATGAAGAACAACACTAACCATTTGTAAATCTGTAAGAATTACAGTAGGAATTCATCAATCTTCGCAGAGCTGATTTCTCAGAAGGCGATGTAGGGAAACGGCCAAAAAATATAAATTTCATTTCCAACCTTTCTTGCTTTACTAAAAAGCTTCAAAGAGACAAGCGTATTGGCGGTCTTGACTGCTTTGTCTGTGCTCCTCCGCCCAGCGGAGTAAGGTAAAGTCATTATAAACATTGTTCTACATTTCTTCAACAACTATGAAAGTTGTAGAAAATGATCTGGTGGAGAAGAGTTCCAACAAATGACTGAGTTCCGTGTGTACTTGGCTCACTAAGGAGCAGTTCAGGACTGCATCACTAGACAAGATTCTTTTCTACTCTTAGCACATGGCCCGAAATTTTGGGGGACCGTCCAGTCAATTAGATATACCCCAGTATGCAACTGGTACCTAATTTATCGACCCCCGAAAGGATGAAATGCAAAATCGATTCGGCGGAATTTGAACTCAGAACATAAAGACAGACCAAAAAGCGCTAATCATTTCGCCCGGCGCGCTAACGTTTCTACCAGCTAGCCGCCTTATATCACTAGTCAGCATTGAAGAAAGGAAGTTTACCGTATCATGTTCTGTACCCTACCAAAGTTCTTCCTGGAGAGTAAGTACATTTGCCTATCAGTGCATTATGTTGGCATCCCCGTTAGACCTAGATGTATGGGACATACTACGGCAGTCACATAATATTTAGGAGAAACAATCAAAAGCGATATAAAATTTCCGGTTGCGTAGATTGAAATCGTAAACGCCCAAGGTTCAATCCTACACTCGCTGGTATAAGAGGCATTTTGAGGATATTGTTTTTCCAGAAACCTCTTGCTATTTCCACATGGCAGTTACTTCTA
The DNA here is from genome assembly GCF_006345805.1 of Octopus sinensis. NCBI lineage: Eukaryota > Metazoa > Mollusca > Cephalopoda > Octopoda > Octopodidae > Octopus > Octopus sinensis. The sequence continues at coordinate 20,372,794 of NC_043012.1, forward strand.
GATCTAAAAGATCAGACTGATACAAAGAAGAAAAACGGATTATCATTGGTTACACTATTTCGTTCGTGTATTTTTGCGCTGATAATGACCATAGAGGACGAATCAGTAAGTACTGAGTTCCAAGGACCCTCAGACAACACCAAGAAGAATCTGGAAGATATGACTGTAGCAGCTGGTTGAAAGAGTGTGATAAATCCGAGTTTTCCAGCTGTTTCAATGTCTGATTACACCCACGTTTTGCCATCATGGCATCTTATTATGGTTTTGTGGTGCCCTAGGAAGATTTTTATACGTAAGCTAAGGAAACATCGAAAGAGACTATTATAATTTTTTGATGACGTGAATTAAATTGCGAAGGAATCTAATCGGTATCGCTCAATATGCATCCCTTTCAGCACTATTTGAAAAGGATTTGGAAGTGATACATAAATAGAAGCCATGCAGCATAGGATATGAGGGACGTGAGGGTACTAAACTATCTGCAAATATAGTGAAGTTTACAAAAGTAGAAAGGGGAGAAATTCCAATCAGAGAAACGTTTGAGAATTAATTGAGGAGTTAAGTTTTCACTTTTGATTACTTCTCAGACGGCCAGATATGTGAAAAAAAGAAACGAGAGACGACACTTCTAAGAATTAGTTCAAGCTAGTGCTGAAAAAGTATGCGGGTGGGATACACCCAACGTGGTGGTACAATATACAATAGTGGAAAATCATATGTTGTAATATGTGTCATGCTGACATCGGATTCATCTGCAAAGATGTCTACAACACCTTATCACGTCTGACACTATTTTACACATGGAGCAGGAATAAGGGCCTCTTCCATCCTCGATATACTGAAACAAGGTTCATTAATCTCCCTTGTAGCTGCCGTAACCGATGGCGCTAAGACTGATAACATACCATGGAAATCAAAGCGGTCGCAGATGTAATAACAACATACATTCTTTACAGAAAACCCCCCGAAAAAGCTGGAGAAATATCCTTGTAACTAGTTCCTCAAGGACAAAGACAGTGCCTACATTGTACAGCTATGGTAATTCAATAAAGATTGGATAGCGTTGTGTAACTAAACCTCCTAGAAAAAATACACACGTTTTCTCTCCCTCGTAGTGCCTCGCACTCCCTTTCTTTTCTTTTCTCCCCCCTCTCTCTCCACTTCTTAAAATTTAAGTCCATTTCTTCAACGTATATCTTGACGTAGTCATAGTTCACTTACTTGTTACTTTAAGGAACTGACGGCACGCAGCGACTGGTTGTGTTTTCCGTTACTTAGAGTAAGTTATAGCGGGGGATGTCTTTTACTACAACTTATATGTATATCGTTACGTTTATGTAGTTATTATAAGATTATAAATGTTTTGAATGAATAAGATAGATGGAAAAATCAGAGGTGAAGAAACTCTTTGTATTGTTAAATTTACTCTTTCTACGTTTTCAGATCAAATCATATCAGATCCGACTTTAACTCTTATTCCTTCGGCGCCAGCATTTATACTCGCTTTGTGCTAATTTAGAAACCTCTACTTATGCGTATGTTTGAAACATATGCAAATCATACTTCCATTACAAATGTCAGTTTTCGGTGACACTAACGCTTGTTATAATCATGCTTGTAGTATTAGTTTTACAATGTGTGATGAAGTAATTCCCTTTACAGCAACGCTAGATTACATTCATGTACAACTAATTCATGAATTAGGAATTATTAGAGCACCGACTTCATAATTATTGTGCAAAACAATATACGTGACTATACGTGACAGGTTTGATCTTTTGGTATCCTCTTATATTTATCTTTGCGTTTAGTATTCCATTATTATATGAAACAAAGTTGTTCATGACACTGCAGCGCTTGTTTACAAGCATTTTCTAACATTTACAATTGGCATATATAAAATGGTGCATGATTATTCTCTTCTTTTATGTATTCGAGCTGGTCCTATTCTGTTGATATAGAACGAGACATTTACTTGTAGCGCCATATTATTTCTTCGATTATAGCCTAGACTTCAATTCATGTATTGGATATATTTGAATTCAGTTACCTGCCTTGTGTTATAAAGATTTTCTACCTTGAATGTTGACATATGTGAAACTAGGCCATCGAACATTTTATGCGTATGAAGGCATCAATGCTTTGTAACTGATCAGTGTTCAGATTTAACAGATCAACATCTCGATGACGGCCATATTTCTTTAATACTTCTCACGCAAACCATTCATCAGTTTGTAGTTTTGTTCTGATTTTGTCATAAGGTTACCAGCAGCTCTTCTAACATAGGTTCATGGACAAAACTGGGGAAATATAAATGAACGAGATAGTAATATAAATATATTGTTACTAGCATCAAACCCAACTATTGAATAGGACACTTGAAAAATAATGGCTTCTACTAAAGTACTCCAATATCCAGGTGGTGATTTTAAACCAGGGAATAGAATAAGTCTAGAAAATTATATTGATCATAGCATATTTTCTCTAACCGAAGAGTTTGCATAGATATTAATTTTCTCTAGAGCCACCATTCTCATTTCATTGTGCGAAATTAAGACAAACACGGATATCTATGATATTTATTCTTTTCATAACGGACATGAACTTTGCATTGCTCTCACTGCAGGCAGAACTTAATAGAAACACTGATAGTTTACATGACCTATAAGGTAGTTTAAAACAATTATCAGTATCACTTTCAGGACAAGCTGATATCTTTCAAGCAATCATAAATGTGAATTTAGCTCCAGAACTTGTCTGATACAAACAATGCATTTGCAAACGCATATATTTTTGACCTTTTGATTATAAAATTTTCCTTGATTGTTATTTAGTTACAATTACGCACATACGCTCACACGCACTTATAGATATATAGATAGATAGAGAGAGAGAGATTATGTCGCCTGTTGCTTATGATCATTATCTTCATTTTCAATGTTTTTCAAGGAGACATTTACCATCAATACTTAGCAATTTATATGAGCTTTCAGCTTTTTCGATTTAGATCATTTGTAGAGCATGTGTCAAATTTCCTGGCGATTTTTTTTACGTCCCTTTACGATGTATTTGCTACGTCATCATGTAGATGATAGTAGCAGAAACTCACCGCTCGGGTGGCTTTTCTATTGGTTAATGTTGTGTATATATATATATTTATTTATCTGCATATATATATATTTATGTATATATATATATATAATATATATATATATATATATATATATATATATATATATATATATACATATATATATATATATATATATATATATATATATATACATATATATATATATATAATATATATATAATATATATATATATATATATATATATATATATATATATTTAGGATCATATCTTTCTATGTTATACCTCCTGCCCAATATATCGGTAATGAAATTTTTTAAATAGGTCAAAATCTATATAACACTGTACAACACATTTCATGGTCAAGAAGAAAATTTACATGGTTCACATGTAAATTCTGTTACAAAGTTCATAGTGCTAAATTCGAATTTTATAACAAGAATTTTCCATCACAACACATTTTCTTATAAATTACCAAATTAATAACTATTCGGTTTATACCAATTTCCACGATAAAATAAATTCATTTTGCTACCAAAGTCAGATTATATATGTTCATTGTAATTAATTCATAAATATATAATGAATCGATATGTTTGTTAGCATTATATAATGTTTTGTCAGGTTCCAGCAGAAGTCAGCCAGCATAGCTGGATTTCAATTTCGTTTATACCTGTTTCCCATTGACGCTATAGCTATAGCTTGATGCAACCGTTCTCAATGTTCGTCACTCACATCCCCAGCATTCTCCAGTAAGAAGGACAGATGAGAATTAAGAAAGTGTATCTTCAGTAACATATTCCATCCGAGATCTTGGTAGCACTTGATTAGGCTCCCCACTATTCTCTGTCGCTGGACCACTTGGTGCTTTCCCGGAAGTCCATTACATACATTTTTATATGCATGCCAGGCCGCTAGCTCAGATTCATCCATTATCGACTCGAAGTCCTCATCAACAATAGAATGACGAATTTGAGGGCCTACGAATATGCGCTCTTTAATCTTAGCATCTCTTATTTTAGAGAAGATTGCCTTCAGATACAGGCAACATGGCTTGTTATGTTGCAGTGCTTTGGTAAATTACTTCATTAGGACTAGTTTTATATGTAGTGGTAGCAAAATGATTTTCTCCTTCTTAACTAGTAGCTCATGATTTAAATTATGGCACTTACAAAGGAAGTCACTTAAACTTGGTGTATCCAGGTTGTAGCCCATTAAGTAGGGCTACTATTTTCAAGTCTGTACAAATTAGCCTCTCATGTACCTTGTAACTTATGCGATATAGAAGAAAAGCGTGGTTCTCATATGTCCCCTTTAAAATGACTGAGTGAGCAACTGGAACTGAAGGCATGGTGTTCCTAATGTGTAACTGAACCATTTTTATTCTGTAAAGGGGTGCATATATGAATAATCTCCACTCATTTGGTTCGTAGGTCAGCTCAAGTGCATTGAATAGGTCTCTGATATCATTACAATAAATCACGTGGTTTTCCCAAAGTGAAGAATTGTTGGAGATCTGCAGAACGCTTCCTAAATACTGTAATTCGAGTATCTTTATCTAACAGGTTCCATTATTGCAGGCGTGAGACCAGTACTTCACACTGCTGCTTAGAAATCTTAAATCACGAACTAGATCATTGAGTTCAGGTTGGGTTATGAGGTGTGATTCCTTTGTCAGATTTACCACATATTTGGACCCATGTAACTATAAAAATGTTGAGTGCACGTTTATCAATTTCATAGGTTATGTTGACAAATATTTTAGGAACACGCCATTAAAAATTATATCAAAATCCGTTCTTAACATTTAGAGTTGTCAGTTCCGGCCCAATACTGTTTGCACGGAAACATCGGTGTATTTATCGTAAATAAGATTATAATTTACAAGATACTGAAGGTCACAATAAACCACAGTCCTTATATGCGTGATCTACAAACAAAATACTCCTAGAAGTGTTTTTTCTCATTTCCATTTTTTTTTGTCATTGTTATACAGTGTAATTAAATAGAAAAGAGAAACAGATAAATTAGAGAAATACCTGAAACGCTTTATTAGAGAATCAGAGAAATATAGAAATCATTTTAAGGCACGTAACAATCTTTAAAATTCAGTGTAATGTGCAAGTATATTGGTTGTCATGCACCCACCCGTTCAGTGTTTGCTGCATTGATATCTCACCAGTTGTTAATGTGATAATCATGGATCTCCTGAATGTTCAGCTGAATGTTGCATGTACTGAAAACAGTTCAGCTTTATTTTAATGATACAGATCAGCGATCGTTATAATGAAATTTTGTAGACATTTGAAATGCGATATCTGTAGTGTCTGTAACGAAACTCCTCGTTGTTCCTTTTCATTGAACATCGCAGTGATGACAGATAAAACAGTCAAGCATTGGTCGTAATAACACAGTTTTGCTATGGCTGCAATGAAGCTGCTCCATATTGATTATAAAGAATCCTTAGGTGTCTTTGTAATAACATGACTCGGTTAAGTTCTTAATGACGCAACTTAGTGTTTGCTTCAATACTGAAACTGCCGTTTTGATTTTACTAAAATACACTAATGTGTTTAATGTATCACTTTTTCTAAATACAATCTTAGTTGTTTTATAAAAGATCAGTTAGTTGCAGTATTGAAACAGCTAAGTTCTAACTATTAGTGTATTTTAGTAAAATCAAAACGGCAGTTTCAGTATTGAAGCACTAACTTGCGTCATTAAGAACGTATTCGAGACATGTCATTACAAAGACACCTAAGGATTCTTTATAATCAATATGGAGCAGCTTCACTCCATCATAGCTAAACTATGTTATTACGACCAATGCTTGAAACAGCTAAGTTCTAACTATAAGGAATAAATTCCGTTATAGTTGAAATAATTAAGTGATGGTTGCAAAAACACAATTTCTGCATTTCTTAAAATGACGTAAGGGGTTCATGTCTTTGCTCTGGTGTTTAAGCGAGAAGTCGATTCTCTTGTGCGTTGCAGATGCTGGCTAGTATTTCCCGCGTTGCAGAATGACACTAGTATTTGTCTTAGTTTAAACATATATGCAGATATGTAGTTTAGTTTGGGGTCTTGTAGTTTTCTAACGCGATTTCCCCTTCTCGTTGTTTGTTGTATTTTGGATACATACCTTTATACACAGATGTATACGTTGGGAAACATTCCGTATTATAGCAGCACGTATTATAGCAGCACGTATTTAAAATGCTATCACGCGCTTACAGAAAAGCATTAGACAGCAACGTTAGTAAGCCGAACAAAATGCTTAGCAGCATTTCGTCCGTCTTTATGTTCTGATATTTAATTCCGCCGAGGTGGATTTACCTCTGATCCTTTTGCAGTCGAAAAAATAAGTACCTGTTGAAACCTAGGAGTCGGTGTATTTGATTTACCCCTCCCCCGAAATTACTGGCCTTGTACCAAAAATTTAAACCTTAATATAATATAATACTTACTCCAGAACGGCCAACCTGGGCAATCGCATACGGCAGATGAAATGTTATAGCTGCATTTCGTCCGATTTGCATTATAATGTTTAAATTCCGTCGAGACTGACTTTGCGTCTCATCTTTTCGTGGTCAATAAAAAATCTTAAAGCCAATCACTAAGTTCGATATAATCAACTTCTCTTTCATCTTAAATCCTGCTGGATCTTGTGCCAATATTCGATATTATTTAAAACATTTTGCCAATTCACCACTTGGAGAATCATAAGCATACCAGATAAAAATACCGAGCGGCATTTCGTTAGTTCTGGCATTCACTTTTCAAATTCCGCTGAACTCGACTTTGCCTTTCATCCTTTCGCAGTCGATAAAATATCTATCGAGCACAGGGGTTGATGTTATCGACTGGCTTTCCTCTCTCACAGATTCAGGCCATGCATGTGTAGTAGAACTTATTATCTACCACATTTTTGCATTTTAGATCTCACCAAGGTATAGCCAGAACGCGTACACACACATACACACACACAAACACACACACTTGTATATAGGTATTTAACTATATGCATGTATTGATACATGTATGATCCAGAGAGTTCCCTGTACAATTCGTTCCTCATGAGCATCAAACATCGAATAGATTAAATACACATGCATATAGAGGCACACACACACACACACACACACACACACATACACACACACATATATATTTACATACATACGTACGTACATACATACATATACAAATACATACATACGAACGTACACACAGCGGTGATGCGTGCAAGCATATATTCTATCTCTATAGTTTGATGATTGTGATCCCTACCAGAATTTGAGATGGTAAAACTAACAGAAAAATACATAGTTTTAATGAGATTCTGTGGAGATACATTCTCGAGATTGTAGATTAGGGTTGTATTGATGTTAATTATAATCACAGAGTAAATGTCAGAACATTCTCTTCACTCGCGGCTTGGTTTTTCGTAACTCTCTTAAAAAAGATCCATATCTTTAAATTCCATTTTGCAGATATAAATAATAAATGAGTGGAAACGGAAACGGTGAGTGTGTCAGATAATATGGCATTGCAGATATATGTTTGAAACCTAATAATCCGAAACCCTTCCTAAACTTTATTTCTAAATGTTAAAAATTGATCTTAAAATAAGACAATGGAAACGCGTTTCAGCAAAATTTCATCAGACAATGTGCATTTTGTAAAAAACAAATATAAGAGAAGGAAGACTTGTACGATACTTTAAAAAAAAAGAAAAGAAAAGTAATGAAGATAAGCGTTATTTATTTATTTCATAACTTTTATATAAATTTGCAAAATATATTCAGACAACATATCAGCCAAGAGATACTAGGTTCAGATTTCCAGCTGGATGATCGGAAACTTTGAAATTGGGGTGCTGGGATTATGAGCTTTATGAATATTAACGAATACTCTATATCTATATACTTACAGACACAGACACACATACACACACACACACACACACACACACACGCACACACACACACACACACACCACACACACACACATATATATATATATATATTATATATATATATATATAATATATATATATATACATACATACATACATACATACTGCTTGGGATATTTGAACCCGCAACCGACCATGTTTGAGACCGCATTATAGGATCTGTGAAAAGTTTGTGGTCCTTACGTGTCCTACACAGTGAAGAAAAATCGTTGTTGAATGCTAAGAAATTTTGTGCTGTCTTTGCGCTGGACTATGTTGCACCATATTCTCGGGAAAACAATAGGGAGGGGTTGAAAACGCGTTAATTTTTTTATACATATTTTCTAGAATAAAACAAGGTTTATTTTTGTATCATGGTAGGTAAATATTTCTGTTACATTTCTACATATATGAAAGTAATATATAGTAATAACAAATGTTTTCAGATAGCAGTTTTACTATAAAAATAATAGTGTTTTTACAAATAGAGTTTTACACACAAACACATATTCACGCACACTCACATACGCACACGCAATCACTTACGCACATACACGCACTCACACAGAAACTCAGAGAATCACATGTTACTGAAGAGTTTTCGCATAAACACTTGTAACATATGTCCTACATTACATGTTAGGTCTTGTTATAGCTAAAAATAAATTTGCCACAAAAGAAATAAAACACAATTTACGGACACATTTTTGCCGACGAAAGTCTGAAAGTTACGGTTTTTATTCTACGGTCTTTTTTAGAAAATGGGTTGTTAAAACAATGTGGTTTAATTATATAAAGCCATTTCGATTAGGTTATTTCCAAGACAAAGGATAGAAATTTTACCACGTGTGTTTTATGCAGCTCATGTTCAGTTACGAATTATACAGAGAAAAGTGACTGAAGAATTTTCTTTTAAGAGGGAAGAATATTTAATTAAAAAAATATCAGATGAAATGATTAACTGACAGTTTCTGTTGTTCAATTAAAAAAGGTGCATTTTCTATTCCAAGGAAGTGTGAAATCATTTTGTTTTTGTAGCTGTTGTCGCTAATGTAAGTCATCGGAGTGGTACAACTGCTCGTGTTTAAATTGTGTGAGTTCAATATACAGAGAGGTATGTACACACAAAGGCACATACACACAGACATACAAACCCGCATATATATATATGTATATATATATATATATATATATATATATATATATATATATATATATATATACTCACACTCTGCTCTGCACCCACCTATTCATAAATACATATATATATTCAAACGAATTACGCAAGAAGAAAATTGTATTCCGAAAGGAAAATCCACTTTTTGTAATTGAAGAACGGAATCTTTTAATCATTTCATCTGATATATTAAATTGAATATTCTTCCCTCTTAAAAGAATCTCCTCGGTCTCTTTTTAGTAACAGAACATAAGCGGTGCACCCTTTGTCTTGGAAATGACATAAGAGAAAGGGATATCTATAATTAAGTGACGCTATTTTAACGCCACATTTTCCAAAAAGCCTTTAAAATTTCCTTTAAATCCCTCATAATATCACCGACAGCAAAACTCTGTCCGTAAAATGTGATTTAACTTCTGCTTCAAAATCACTCTTGCATACAACATGACCTAAAATTTATTTCCTAAAGCATTTTTATACGAAAACTTTTTTATATGAACACATTTTTTGAACGCTATTTTATTTTCTATATTATGTAATTCTCCCTTTGTATGTGTGTATGTGCGCGCACAGCGCGTCTTTGTGGGTAATACTCAGCTTCTAAAAGCATACTCTCTTACTTTCACAGTAAAACTATTATTTAAAGATCGAATATGTACCACATTTAATTTTCACTTCTCCACAATGTATAGTATGCAAGTCTGCATCGGTAAATTTCTAAATTTCCGAACGAATTTCACGTTTATTATATTTCGATGTTCTTCTCTTTCCTTTTCCTAAAGCTCAATATAAAAAAGGAGAAAATGTTTAAGTATTCTGTAAAAATCTAAAATATTTTAAACACACCTTCCATTTAAGTGTAAAAAATTAATTTGGAAAGATTTTTTTTTTTGTCAAATATGAATATTTTCAATACTATACAAGAATTAATTCTTCACAAAAGTAATAAATTTTGGCATTCATAATTTTAAACTGTTTTACTGAGCAATAGATTTAATTCTGGCGAAAAACAGTTTTAAATCTAGATTCACTGAAGAAAAGAAAATGTTGAAGATTTAATTTAAATGTAAACTTTTTCTTAAATTCAATTACTGATTAAAGAGAAATTGTTTGTTAAAATAATGAATCAACATCTTTGAAAATTCACTTATAATTGTGATTTGCTGAAACTATGCAATAGCAGATGGCCACCTTTTGCGTGGTGCCATTACTTTTCGAAAGCGTGATAATTGTAAATAAATGATATTCAGTATGATTTCGTATTTTACATGAGAGCTAAAGCTCCGTGGGCCATATGTATTTTCTCATAACGATGGAGCAGTTATAGTTTCCAGCTCTTTGAATCGGTAAACGAACTAGAGGTTTCTAACCGAAATTTTCTGTGAATCGATAACATTATTAGCGAAATTTCTAGCCGATATAGTATGATAAAAGTCTATTTCAACCAATTGAATAATCATATACTTTACAAACACGTAAGAGGCACTGCTTGAACCGGTGAATTTACATTCTATGATCTTAGATTTAAAAATAAGTATAATATCACGCAACCTAAACTAGACACAATAGTCATTGGTAGAGTTGTTTCCACTGCTCTTATTAGATGTGGTGATTCTTCATGGATGCATTTTGACTGTGCTTATACTTGCCTATAGGGCGTTTGCGGATAAAAACACCAATTTCGACACAGCAATTCGAAATGATAATGGAATGACGTAAAAATTATTCATAATTTCCTAACAGGAAATCTTTTATTTTAATCATATATTCATTCACAGTTTTACATAAAACAAATGCATTTAAAAAAGAGTGAAAATCAAATATTTTGTTATAAATATTTTGTTCATTTAATAATTTCAATAATATTCACATCAAGGCTTTCCAGTAAAGCGAAATTTAATTTATAATGTTCTCTCTGCATTTTCACACTGACTCCCTGTTTTTAAATTAATTGTTACTTAAGATTTGAATACATAATATACCATACAATTTTTGCCGTGTTTAGATACGGGTACAGAATCGTTCAAAGTGAAGTGTCTTCGAATAAAGCAATATTGAGAATATGCCAGAGGATTATCAATGAGTTTAAAGATTTTTTTTTATATTATAAAACATTTAATATAAGGTTTGTAGAATTTTCTCGTAGAATATGATTTGTCCAGCAGAAATATTATGAACGCTGCTCTCTATACAATTATATCGCTACATGCACATCCTTTATGTTCTGCTAAGGTTCTAGAAAGGAAACAATGCGCAATCTCCTTACAGATTACCGAGTCTACAGTCAACACTCTTAAGCTAATATGACATTTCTAACAGGTACCATTCTTCCGATAAGTGTTGCAGGTGTTTTTGATCCGACCACACTCAGACACCCTCCTCATTTCTCGCACCACTTGATCCAGCAGCATATCGAGCAAGTGTTAACTGGAGGAAAAGGGCCGCACCACAACTGGAATGATATTCATTTTCAGGCGAGTAAACTCGAACAATGTAAAATGAAGCACGTTCCCCTCAAGAAGAATCAAACCAAACAAAATTCTGGTCGTGAGTTCTTTTGATTGAAAATATGAAGTCATAGCCCCACGGTATTGGTTTGGATCAAACGCCACCTCAATCGGGATTCCATTGTTGCTATGCCATAGAAACACGCTCCAAATCACGGCAATACATATATACATACATGCATACATACATACATACATACATAAATACATACATACATACATACATACATACATACATACATACATACATACATACATACATACATACATACATACATACATACATACATACATACATACATAAATACATACATACATACATACATACATACATACATACATACATACATACATACATACATACATACATACATACATACATACATACATACATACATACGTACATGCGTGCATATTGTGTTGGCAACTAAGTTCCAGCGTTTTTTTTTTTTTTAAATTTGTTAACGTTTAATAAAAAAGGACAACTAATTAATCGATAATGTATTCACCTTTGATGTGTACAACTTCTTCCCAACGTTCAGCAAGATTTTCAATACAACGTTGTTAGAAATCACCCGATTTCGAATCGAAAAATTCATCCAACCAAGCACTGAAATCTGCAACATTATTGAACTAAACTCTGGCATGGCATTTGAAAGAGATCGAAAGAGGTGGAAATCCGATGGTGCCAAATAAGGATAGTACGGCGAGTGTGTCAGCACTTCCCAGCAATGCGTTTGAATGGCTTCCTTGGTCATATTGGCGATATGAGGTGGTCATATTGGCGATATGTCGTGAAGCTGAAGAATTCCATGCTGCCGATTAGGTCTTTTCTCTTGAATAGACATGTTGAGTCGTTTCATCTGTTGAACATAGAGTTTCGCGTTGACAGTTTGCTTCCAATCAGACAATTCGTAATGGACAATCCCTCCTCAGTCGCCCCATACGCACAACATCGTTTTACGTGGATGAAGATCTTGTGTCGCTTGTTTACCGGGGCTAAGTCATTCCTTACGCTGCTTCATATTGATGTACAGGTACCATTTTTCGTACCCAGTAACGATTCGGTAAGGAAATCGTTGCTTGTGTCCATGAGTTGAGCGGCGACGAGTAAGCAAACCAGCGGAAATTGTGGCTCGTTATTTTTTTGTTGTAGTCACTTAAAGCAGGCGGAACCCATGCACCATATTCTTGACCTTTTACATCGAGCGAAGATGCTTCACTATAGCAGTGTGGGAGCATTCCATTTTCCAGTTTCCTTGTCATTCGAACTCAACTGGACGGTCAGAACGGGTTGCGACTTTGAGGTAAAAATTTCCATTTTTGAAGTTTGCATGCCAATCACGAGCGGTTCTTTCAGCTATCGCACCCCTCTCCACTGACACCATAAATGTCGCGAGCAGCTTTTGCGGTCTTAGAGCCTTGATTAGATGCAAAAAGAATGAGGTGTCGAAAATGCTCGTTTTTCTTATCTTGACATTCCATTTTAATGATCTGAAAATAAACAAAACTTAAATAATATTAACTAGAAAAAAATAGATTCTAAAATTTAAAAACGTAATAAATTCCAAAAGTAAAAAAATTCTGCGGGAACTTATGTGCCAACTCAATATATGTGTACATAAATACACATGTATATGTGTGTGTATGAGTCTTTGAACGTTCTCAGCTGGTCAGCTTGACAACGGGTTTTTGGTCTCCTTATGCCGGTGTAAGAACAATCTGGTAAATGAGATCGATGTTATAAGTACAAGACTTGTAAATGCGTACTGGTGGCGAATTCTTTGCCCAAACACTCGAAGGCAGTGCCTCGGCGTCACTACTAATCGAATGACTGAAACGAGTAAAAGATGTCAGCTAAACACGCTTTTTGCTTCATAGTTAATCTCGAAGCTGATTCCTACCCATTAGATACATATGTATGTATGTATGTACGTATGTATGTATGTATGTATGTATGTATGTATGTACGTGTGTTTTTTTTAATCATTTAAATTCTTCCTCTGAAGAAATCATTTGGTTTCTAACAAAGATATTATGCTCCATAACGAAAACAATGTCACATTTTAAACCTGAGGTAAGTCTTGCATAATTTTAATGTTTCAATTACAAATTCTATTTGTAATGAACGAATCAATTGGTTGATTTCTTTTTCTGTGGGTGCCACACAGTTTCAGTCTGCCAAATTTAGTTGCAAGGCATTAATCCACTATAGTGCAAGGCCCTATCCCAATCTGCCGCACAGTGGGGATTGGATATCTGTGATGTATGGGCCACTTACAATATTCTTTTAATAAATTTCCCCAATGCGTATTATTTGATTGACTGCTCCTTGTTTCAAAACGTCATTTTAAATTCTAAAATTCTGAGCCGTTTTCACGCTCATGACATTCTACTTCACAAGTGACAGACATTAGGTGTCCCACAAACTGTTTTTGGAATGGAAATCTTTGAACTTGAAACAGACTTAACACTATAAAGAGGTTAACAAACCCTAAAGAAAATACAACTAGATAGTTCTTAAACATTTTCGAAGTCATAGAAACAAAGAAAATGAGAACATAAGAAAAAAGAACTATTTAAACTCTTCCTTGAATTTCAAAGGGTATCTAAATGAATACAAAAAATTATATTCTGACAAGGAACCGATTTTTAAGGGGCCATTTTGTATTTATTTTTTTTTTTAGCTGTTTATTTTGAGTTCACGAAATATGCAGATAAGCCTGAGAATCAAATTTATCTATGGACTTGTTTATCTATAGATTTGTTCTATATCTACTACCTGATGGAATCATATTAATACGCAGTCCAAAATTCTGATTGAAATACGTTGCCGTATCTGAAACAACATTCTTGGGTTTCAAAAATAGATAAAAATTGTAACAAAATTTGTGAATGTGGTTTGTCGATAAATCTAATAAAAAAGTAATATTTAATTTAATGCAGATCAGGTTTCATATATTCTTTGTTATTTATATGAGGTCTATGTTGTACTGTATTATAATGCTGAAGAAATATCGTCACGAGAGGATTTTCTATGTGAATTTAGATGCTAATTATATATGTATATCATACACTTGGGAATCAATTTGTTCCTTACTCTATCGTGCATATTATTAGTGTCTCTATTGAAATCATTCCGAGTCGTGAGCGTTAGAATAGGCACCAAACATTTTGAATTGCCATTGAGAGTACCGAAAATGCTGCGTAAATAACGGAGGATATTATCACTTTCCAAAATTATTACAAATTAAAGTCGGGGAGAAAGACTTAGAATAGTATTTAGATTCTCACTTCCCATCAACTTTGACTTTACTTCTCATTTTCTGTGTTCTGTATATAAGATGCTAGTATTCCAGAAAGATGCCGTTGCTGTCCTCATACCACATCATACTCTTCTCTAACAGCATTTGTCTTGGTAGCAGGCAATGAATTGTTTTTGTTGCCCGGTGTAATCACTCTTTTACTCCCGATTCCCTAAGTTTGTACTTACTTTTTTTATCCATTTTCCAGGACAGTACACAAAATATTAGCATTGTGAAAGATTTGCCTGGTAATTAGCGTATTATCTGTTGGTGATTACCTGATTCTAGTTTCAATAAAACGTACGGCTCATACCAAACATTTGTGAAGCATAATCTATAGAACAAATCTCAGTTATGTTTGTTCAAACATTCTTAGAACATTAACATGCAACATCCTGTGACGCAAACTTAATCCTTTGCTTTATAATATTATGGATGCCATTAGTAGAGTTCACGCTGTTGTTCTTATCTGCATAGGATTATAATAGCATATCCCTATCCACTTGATAGTCTCCAAGACATAAAAAATAAACCGTTATTGTCATTCCCCTTACATTGATAAGAACAAAATGCGTCATATGTGAATGGAATTATTAAAACATTTTCAGTACTGGATCGTGTTAAATTTCCACCAGTCACTTTATTTACGCCGATAGCCAGCTGGAAAAGATGTTTTCCTGAGGCAAAAAAGGAAGCAGCATCGTCCTGATCAGGACTGCTACATTACATTGGCAAATAGACTCTACTTCATTTTTCATTTTTATTTTTATATTTTTTTATGCTAATGTAGTTTTGCAGGATGACGACGAAAACCGTGTTTACTGTTTATAGAAATTAATAACAAAAGGATTTTTATTGTCAACATGCACAACTACATGAAAACCGTATTTTTTAAAGTAATCTGGTGTCCATTTCAGTTACACCAAGTGGTTGGGGCACTTAACGCCCTTCAAGGATTTAGACCAATGCTTGCTAAGTGGAATTGTAGCATGTGATTTAGGAACCACATGCACAATAAACTAATTTGTTCGGATTCTAGACAGGCAGAAAATACCACAGATATAACGTACAGACTGCGTCTAATCATAACTTGCCATCTTTTTCTTTACTTTTGAAATTGAATGGACAATATTGAATTGGATTATTTTTTAAATTTATTACCATCAAGATTATGAAACTTAAAAGCGTGTCAAGGTTACGGATATTTGTGAGTTCATGTGTATGTATGTGTGTGAGAGAGTGTGAGTGTATGTGTGTGCGTGTGAGCGAGTGTGTGTGTGGGTGTGTGTGTGTGTGTGTGTGTGTGTGTGTGTGTGTGTCTTGTGTTTATGTGACTGTCTTCCTAAATGTACAGCGATACATTCACATGGCAACCGCAACAAAATTGAAGCTGAAGTGTCATAACGACACAGTGTCACGACTTTCCTCCTTTTATTCAATATTGTAACGAAAGAAATGTAAATGATAAATGTCTGATTAGAATTCAACAGTACCTGGCCATTCAACAGCATCATACAATACTAAACGTTTCCTCAACATTATGAGGTACATCAGCTTAAAAGTACCTCACTATCTCAAAAACTACTCGAAAGATTTCTGCAGATCTTGCTCTATATTTAGGCATATATTAGCCACATATTTGCTGAATTCTATCTGATACAAGCGCGCACGAGCGTTCGAGTGTGTATAGGATTAATAATTAGCAATTTTTATGCTTCACTGAGGTTGAATTTTTCTATGGCTGATAGGGATTCAAACTTTGTGAAAAATTTCCATTACTAACATAAACCACCACGTAATAGGTGTGTGTATTTGTGAGTGTGTGTGTATATGTGTGTGTGGGATATGGATGTGGGTGGGTGTTTAGGTGTGGGTGTGTTTGTGTGGGTCCCTCTGTGAGTGTGTTTGTGTGTACATTTGTATAGGGAAGGAAAATAAGACATCGTTTTGAATTTCGTTGACGATATTTACGTAAATATAAATTAATTGAGACGCTGTCGATTAGAGCCGTCTGGTAAAATTAACCTCCAAGTGGCTTAGTACCCTACAGCAACGCGTAAACTTAACGTAGTTTTCAGAGAGATTCAGCGTGGCGCAGAATATAACAAGACTGTCCCCGTTTGAGTTACAGTTACAACATATTTCTTCCAGCTGAGTTGACTGGAGTAACGTGAAATACAGTCTCGGTCAAGGACACAGCGCACAAGCTGCAATTAAACCCACGCCCTTACGATCGTTAGCTGAACACGCCTAACCGCTAAGCCACACGACTCCACACGGAAATATAGACCAACATAATATCGCATGTCCTGTCAATCAATAAGTACTGTAACATTTTGTGAAAATGTGATCTAAATTTTGTGGTTACTGAAAATAAATTTTAACTGCAAATAGCGATCAGTTAATATACATTCACTTCCTATATTCTGTGGTCATTGAAAATGCTTTTCATATCGTTTCTACCTGCTGCTGAAACCCAGCCTAAAGCATGTATTCTGTTTTGTATTTGTGCTTTAGCATTATTTGACTAGTCAATAACATCCTGTTAATTATCTGAAGGAGGTCACATGCAGATGCAGTAAATTGGTTCTCGAATGATTTTTTTACTACATTCTTATTTTACTCAAGATCTGAAAGGCACTGACGAAAATGTAGCTTTAGGGTCACAAGGCTGTTGTTTTGAGCAAATCCCAAAGAAAAGTGTGCAATATTCTGCATGTATGTATTTTTCACGGCAGATAAAGCATTTTAAGTTATTTATCGTAAGCTGAGAGTGTGGAAATATTTATCTGAAGCGAAAGCATTCACTTAAGTTTATATTTCGTATAAAATTTTAGAATCACTTTGTAATGTAAGACTGAACACATTAAGATATCTGCCAATTCTTGCAATTCTTACCTAAGTAACATTCAGACGAAATGTCAAGCACCAGCTGCATTTCATAAAATTATGAGATAACTTTTCCACAACTAAGCTATCGCACAGCAGTATGGCAAAACCACCTTCGCTTATTATGATTCTAGCTTTTCCCAAAATGTTCCAAACTGCTTATGATTGAATGTGTGAGAAAGAATTAAAGCTAATATTGATACCTTTGTCTTTATTGCATATGTCAAATGCTAATGCTTTCTGCAATTGTCTTTTTACCTTCTGGTGAACGATGAAGTAATATTGAAATTGACTTTTTACATCCCGGATAATTTTGCAGGTTTGTCCAACGAAAACATTTCCTATATGTGAAATACATTCTAAACCCTTTGCAAATATGCTTTCATTCATTCTCGTTTGTTTCTCACTCAGAATGTTTCTCCATGCATGATATTAGCCCCATCGCATCAGAGTTAAAATTAATTCTCGAGTGAACATTAACTACAAAATTGTACGCCACATATTCTGTTCAATAAAGAACCAGAGAAGAAAAACACTAGAAATCCTTTGATTTATTATGAATATGAGACAATATGTTGTTTTCAACTCCCTTACTTTCTGCTTGAATTTATTTTATGTTTTAATATTTCTAGAGACGCTGCTATTATATAATATGTAAACAATTCGCCATCAGTATATAGATTTCTTTTCTTACCAAACAAAATACCTCTTACAACGCTTTGCCTGTAGTTTCATTATTAGACTGCATGTAGTCTTCAATATTAGTATCTTTCATCGCTTTGCTACCCAGTTAAATGTAAAATTGCTTTAGAGATAGGAATGTTTCTTGAGATATTGACGACATATGTTTACCGCTTTGGTACAGCACTATATTCACTATATGTTTCACGAAGAAACATTCCCAACAAGTAAGATTCTCTTCTCCAAAATAATTATAATTTGCAAAATGTACAAACAAGTGCTTTCGGTTTTCTCCCGTGGCATTTTGTGATCATATGTACATACACACATACAGGCACACGTGTGAGAGAGATAGAGAGAGGGATTGAGAGTGAGAGAGATGTATGTATATATAGATAGTACATAGGTAGATAAATAGATGGATAGATATATAAATTGATTAGTTAGACAGATGCAGAGATTTATATATATGCGTCAATTTGTTTATATATATATATAATATATATATATATATATATATATATATATGTGTGTGTGTGTGTTTGTGTGTGCGTGTGTGTGGGTTATATAAATGCGTATATATCTGTATGACTCTGTGTGTGTATCTATCATATATATAAATATATATTTAATTATATATTTACATATATATATATATACACGCACACACATATACATATACAAACGCACACAAGCACAAACACACACGTGCAGGTATGTACGTATGCATGCATGTATATATGTATAACCATATTAATTCGCAAAATGCCGGATGCATTGAAACATACTTGTTGGAAGGTTCCTCTTTGAGATTCCGTGTTTCGGAACGGAAGGATATAGCTTCGATGTGCTGATCTGAAATCTGCTAGCCAAGAGTTAAAGATATATCGACGTTTTATGTTCATATCGTTGATCTATAGTCTTACATGTAATTGTGAAAGTACACCAAACCATTTCAGTACACGGTCAATAATGCTGAGAGCATCTAATATGTTTACGTTCCCTAATAATACTAACAATGTATATGATGTGTATAATAATATGTGTAGATAACTTCTTCTGAAGACAGATATCAAACTGCTATTAACCAGTGCAATACTTCCAAACCATTTCAATATAAACCGAGCAACTTTTAGATATTATGATAAAATGTTTGGGCGCGTTGATAAACATAACTTCTACCAGGTAGATAATGATAAGTATAGACAGCGTTTGATAAATAATACGACTTAGAAAATAGGAAAGTATACTAATGCTTATACTTGTAAAGAAATTAGCAGCGTGATAAAAGCTATAGCTAATAAGGTCAATATGAATAAGAGAATTGGATGTCTTGGTAAACGGAAGGCTTTTATCACTTTAAAACATCACAAGTTAGATTTCGTTTGTAGTCTTAGATGTAGAGGTTTAAAACAAGCAAAAAGAAGAAATCGGTTAATTATGTAAAAAACAAAGATATTTGGAAACGTTAATATACTAACATTGGTAACTAATCTAAATTCGCGACTCTATTAAGAAATGCTTCTGTGACGTATGGATATATTTTAGGGCATACTCACTCAGTTCAACACCTCGATACCAAGATCGCACAAGATTTTGGGTAAGATTTTGTAAACGTCGATAGAATATGCACGAGTAGTCAGTTTATCACTGACTGTAACTGTCCATTTGATCGAACTAACTGAGCTGAAGACGTTGTTTATATCGTATTTATTTATTTCTGTTCTATATTCTTATTTTTTCCTGGAATTACACAGAAGGTATTAATATCTAAATCAGCAGAACTGCTACATGATTTAGTTGTTGCTGGCTTCATTTAGATATTAGTGTGATATTTACCTTTTTTTTCTGAGAATCTTGGGGCTAAATCTTACAGATAAGTTCAGTCTTTTAACCTGAGTATTTACCAAACTACTAAAGATAAAACACAGGATTCAATTCTAGGATGCAGGCTTATTAATATCTAGATGAAACCAGCAACAACAAAAACAATGTAGATGTAGTGCTGACTACCAACCTAAATGCATTCTTTTGTAAACCCTTCCACCTGAAGATGGCACACATAAACGCACCTAATTACGAAACTATACATGGATGAATTAATTCTAAACATTCGAAACTCCGAAACATTCGAAATTTAATCAATAACAATTCTGTATGCCATCATTCCAGCTCGAATTAACTTACAGCATAAATCTCACTCAAAAGATTTCAGGATAACCAAGAAGATTTTATATAGTCATACACACACATATATATATATATATATAAATATATACATACATATATATATATATATATATATATATATATATAGAGAGAGAGAGAGAGAGAGAGAGAGAGAGAGTGTGACAATTATATATATATATATATATATACGGCTGTTTAAATAAGACTTTTGACTGTTATTTCCATACATGTATATACATGTATATACTAGGTAGATAGATACATACATATGTTTACTCTAAAGATTTTATCAATTTACATACTTCTATAGACTTATATTACGTGGATTACTCTAATAGGTATATACCTGCACAACTGAGTAACCTAAACCTAAGGATGCCTCTCCAGAAAATTAGTCCTAGTGAGACGGATTGATAGTAGGGTTGTTTTTCCACTCCTACTGAATGTTATGAATTAAAGATACATAAATGCCTTACTAGTATAAAATATTTTGCCTGTTTTGAGGCAGATCTCTTTGATTTGTTTACCGATATTAGATTCCGTATATGCTATAACTGTATTTAAGTCAACCTAATATTTGATATTAGAAACATTAGAAGCTCTGAAAACAAGTTCCTACTTTCTGATTAGACAAAGAACCTGATTGCACTCATATATATGGTTCCTTGATGAGTGACACCAATAATTTCATTTAATATAAGAATCTAGAATAGATAGATACAATGAGTTTAGCCTAAATTCATCTCTAAGCATCACAGAATCGACGATAGATTAGAATGCTTAGCAAAAAGGGAAGTTTTTATATATCTCAAAGATCACAAACCTAATATATACTTATTGTAGATTGTTAAATAAGGAATATTAATATCAGAATCAGAGTGACTACTGTGTTACAACATCTGGATTATAGCAATAGTGTAATAGATTCCTTTAAGAGTTTAAAGGGCAAGCATAGGGCTTTGATGGTCACACTCTTGATAAATTTATTTAAAAACTCAACCCTACTTTTAGTGAATCATGCCACAAAATTACTGTTAGTGCTAAGCTGTCAAAAGTCGATACTTTTGATGTTTTCTTCGATTTCAACTCTCACTCTTATAAACTGTACCACAATCCAAACGAAAAATGTTCATAACTATATAAACAGCCGATCCACACTCCATTAATGTTTTAAAACCTGTTTGGTAGCATTAGCCACATTATGTCCAATCACTCATTTTCTAAAGACATTTTTGATAAGTCAGCACCTTACTATAGCAATGCCCTAGCTATGAGTAGCTTCGAGAGATATATTACGACTCTCCTAGTCATAACATGAATAAAAACAGAACACCTAATAAAATATCCAGGAAAATAATTTGGTTCGCCCCCTATTACCTAAATATTAAAGCTCAAGTCGGTATAAGACTCCTGTCTCTTCCCGATAAGATTTTCCCAGAAATTCACGAATACAGAAAGATAGTTAAAGGACGCTCTGTTACATTATCATCTAGCTGCTGCCCCAATATCAAGAACATCATAACTGGTAAATACTACCGTGTTCCCACTTCCAGTTGTAACTGTCAAAATCCTGGAATTTATCCGCTTGATAAACTCCGTACATGATAAACTCAGTCGATTATAAAGCTAAGGTTAATGGGATCGTGCAACTTTTGCTCAAAAACCTCACATTTAATGTGGTGTGCGTAGGCATTTTTATTGTGATAAAACTACCACTCTGCACTTTTCCACTGGTCTGGGGCCTTTTTGTCTCAGCGTGTCTCGTAAGCGCTTCCGTAATGTCATGTAAAATGTCTGATTAACAGTTTGAGTTGGAGGAACAACTTTTCTGTGCACAGCTCCTTTCGCATCGATGAAACAAATCCGCAGCATCTTGACATTGGAGTTCACTTGACGCACGTCGTGGGTCGCGGTGATATTTGAATGATTCCATTAGCTTGATTGCCGCTTCGTTTCCGGGTCGTAGCCGCAGCACTGGTTTTCGTCACCAATGGAGACCTCCGAAAATAGGTTCGGATCAACTTCCAGTTGTGCCTTCAGTTCACGACTCGCATTCAGACATTTCGCTGCAGCTCTTTTCATTCGTAATTTCTCGCTGAAAAGTCGTTCGCAGGAGCTCCAGGACACGGCGGTTATAATAAAAAGTTAGTCAATTGCTCGACGACGTTCCTCATGAATTTTCGTGATGTTTTCATTCGTTCGGGAGGTGTAAGGTCGCCTTGAGCAAAGTCGGTCTTCAAACTAAAAATGCGCATACCCAAAGCATGGAAACCACTCGTAAGCGTGTGCCTTGCTCGAGGCAGCGTCCTTGTAACATGTTTGAAGCATTACAACTATTTCGGCCGCCGTTTTCCCCAGTGAAGACCAGAATATCAGGGAATCACGCTGTGCATTCGTTTCAGCCACCATGTAGTACCATGTAGCTTTACACCGCAGCTCTGATCACGTCGGTCAGTAGACAGATGCCTAAGAGTTGCATCAAGTGACTTCCAGCTGCGAAAACCTGAAATACAGGGGGGCTTGTCCTACAGAGAACGTTTCCGTTTACTTTTGGGTACCCATACATCATAGTTACCATCAATATTTAAATTACAACGGATGCCAGTTATTTATCAATGCTGTATTTGAGAAAATAACTTTGTGATAACATACAAAAAAAGCAAGAAGATTATTATTTTTTTTTTTTCGAAATATTCTACTTGACTATATTTGAAGTATTTTGAATTTTCAGTTTTTGGATGCGCAAACACTGGCTACAAGTCAATGTCCTCTAATCAACGAATAAGTGTGCTCTCGAGGCGACAGGATATTATGGAATGCGACATTAATTGACGCATTGTAGATGTACACAAATTAAACTTCAGAAACGAAATAGCTTGCGCTGGAGAGATCAAAGAGGATAACAATCATGGAAAAAATGTATTACCTTTTTTCTTTTTTTTTTAGAGATAGCTGCAGAATAAAATAAAATGGAACGAAATATTAAGAAGTAAACATTATATACGTGTTGATTAAGAGAATAGCAGATAGAGAGAGAGAGAGAGTGGAGAGAGGGAGGGAGAAAATGGGAGCAATGGGAAAAGCGAGTGTGAGAGTTCAAAGAAAACGTTAAAATTGATATATTTTAATTAGATAAGGAAAGTTGAACGATTTTGATCATAATATAAATCATTCTTTTTATGCTCTCTCCAAACTTGCAGATTCGCATTAATATAGAGTCATACGTGGAAACATATACACTCATATTACATCCAAATATCGAAATATATGTATATATGTTCTGTACAGTCACATATATATATATATTATATATGTGTGTAAATATATCAGTATATATGTATATGTACATACATATTTTTTTTTGTACTTGTTTCAGTCATTTGACTGCGGCCATGCTGGAGCACCGCCTTTAGTCGAGCAAATCGACCCCGGGACTTATTCTTTGTAAGCCCAGTACTTATTCTATCGGTTTCTTTTGCCGAACCGCTAGAGAGAAAGAGAGAAAGATGTACATGTACATACATACATATACATATATACATTCACACATATATACATACATACATATATATATGCACACACACATATTTGACGAAGTGTGAAAATGCACGAAACTTTACCATTCTAATTACAAGACAAAATTTGACCACATTGTCTTCTTAAATACTTTCAATGCACGCTCAACATTTACCAAAATTACATAATCTGTATCCGGTCTTTAGTGTAGAAAAAGCACTCCAGGCAGCTGAACTAACCACATTTTCAATCCTTCATGACAATTGTTTTAATAATCTGATAATGATAGATACCCCTCTCATAGGATCAAAATATGCAAAGATAAAAACAAGTTGAAAATATTGACTTTATATACTATAGAATCAATATGAAGCAAAATACAAAATATTGCAGTAGCTATGAGTTATATTTACAAGAAGGAAACTAAGAATTAAAGGTATTCAAAATTATATGGATATAAAAGTGTAAAAACGGAATGTAAAATTCCAAAATGTACGTCAAAATTAAAACAAATGAATATGAATAAAAAGACAAGTAAAGATAAATAAGAGATTAGGAAAATGAAATTTCAGATGATGATACCCCGATCAGGCGATAAGGAGTATAATGCAAAAGACCTCAAAGTACAGAAAATTAATTTGGAATAATAAACAATAAAGGAATTAATAAAAATGAATTGCCAGAAAATAAAACATTAAAAAATCAAACATGTATAACTTATGAAAGCATGTATAAAAGCATACAATTCTAAAAATATAAAATTAAAGGAAACTAGAAAATAGAACGTAGCGTGTAATGAATAGGAATTGTGAAAACCGAAATATAAATAGATAACCATAGAGGATAAATATAACAAAAGATTATATCAAACTAAGATATTACAGATAAGGCAAGAAAAAACGTATAATATTAGAGACAGAACAAAGCAATTAATAATATATGTATACAAGTATTAGTATTATTGGGCCGTAGCTATTCTAAATTTAGTTATGAATAGAGGATAGTTTGAAATACTTCATTAAAAAATTCAAAACTCAAATGAAGTTGCTGTTAACCATTAAAGATATTTATTGACTTATATAATATCTGTTGTTGTGCCAAATCTGACACACGATTGATTAATAATATCAACATGTTATTCAAGAGAAGGAAAGATGATAATGACAATTATAACACTAAAGGCATGGTGCTTTATAGGAAGAAAAAAAAGAATGATAACTGCAATAATGAACTAAATTATAATTAATATGATTAATAAAAGGAAAAAATAGCTCGAAACAAACAAGATATAAATAGTATTATTATTTCTTTATTACCCACAGGGGGCTCACATAGAGGAGACAAGCAAGGACAGACAAAAGGGATTAATTCAATTACATCGACTCCAGTGTGTAACTGGTACTTATTTAATCAACGACGAAAGGATGAAAGGCAAAGTCGACCTCAGCGGATTTTGAACTCAGAACGGCATTTCGCCCGGTTTGGTAACGTTTCAGCCAGCTCAACTATAAATAGTATTATTGCAATATTAACGCCATTATTATTACAATAATACTTTTTCAGTGTTACACAATGGATAAAGCATATACGTAAATAGTACATAGATATCTATCATTTACATGAATGAGTTGATATATCTTTCTTGACGTGAAACGTGCAACTAGCGTAAGAAAGGAAAGAAAATCATAGGACTGAGTTGTGTGTTATATAATCTTGGGCAAAGAACATAGGGTGGTTCCAATTTTTATCTAGCCGTTATGTGTGTGTCTGTGTTTGTGTGCGTCAATGTGTTTGTTTCTCTGTGCGTGTCTCTCTGTGCGTGTCTCTCTGTGTGTCTGTGTATGTGTGTCTGTGTATGTGCTTGTGTGTGTGTGTGTGCATGTGATTGTTTCTGTGTGTGTGTGTGTCTATGTTTGTCTGTGTATGTCTATGCTTTGTGTGGACGGTGGGGAAAGTGTGTATAGTTGCGGAAATATGCACATATGGTGCAGACTTTACGCGGAAAATACTCGTAAACACAAATACCAAGACACTTGAAAATACTGAAGGAGAGAATATTGCACATGATTCACTCAAATTTCAGTAACGAAATATCAAAATTCAACCCAATTACGTGGCGAATATCACCTGTGAACGTAATTAATTAAACCGAAAAGTGGTTTTAGCTTCTTAGTTGATAATGATTGCATAAAATAAAAGCAAGTACTGCGTTCGTGGTTGATAGTGTGATTGCTATGGTGAGAATTAGCTTCACGCGAGTCTAGTGAACATCATTAATGGACGATTTACAGCTATAAAATAATAATAATGATAATAATAATAATGATAATAATAATAGTAATAATAATAGTAATAATAATAATAATAATATGAATAATAATAATAATAATAAAAATAATAATAATAATAATAATAATAATAATAATAATAATGATGATGATGATGATGATGATAATAATATATACACATTTAATATAGAACAGTGAGAACGAGTGCTCAACACAGCGTTAGTAGATTAGCATTTTTTATTTGTGTGATAAGAAGGCTAGAGAAATCTCTCAACAATTTTTCGAGATGTTTTTTCTCTACCTAAGACCATTCGTAGCCATGATAACCTACAGATAATACATGTTTGAGCGTGTATGTGAGTGTGTGTGTGTGTGTGTGTGTGTGTGTGTGTGCGTGCGTGTGCGTGTCTGTGTGTCTGTGTAAGTGCATATATAAATTAGACAAATATATATATATATATATATATATATATATATATATATATGTACATATGCATAGTGTTTCAAGATGTGTATGTATAGATGCATGAGTTTATCTATATATGCTTTACTATTAATATACTTCGAGCAGTCTTTCAGCTAAATGAACCACAAGGCACTTGAAATTCTTTCTTACAAACGATGTAAACTCTAATGTAAAGTAGGAAAGAATATAAAATATAACATGATGCAAACGTGCTTAATAAGAAATACGAGGCTGAGTCAAAAAGTAATGCCATTTTGTTTTAGGAGAGGTATAATTACCGACACAGGAACATGTATCATACATCAGAATGAAGCTGGTCATCTGTGGATCATATTATTGCTCCTCAACATAGTCGCCGTTTCTCTCAATAGCAATGTTCCACCTTTGAATGAGAGCATGTATCCTTGCCCCGTAAAATTTTGCTGACTGTTCTTTGAGCCACTTCTTCACTACAGTTTTCACTTCCTCATCACTGGAATAACGTTTACCTCTCAAACCCTCTTTCACGGGGCCGAAGTGATGATAGTCTGATGGCGCTAAATCTGGTGAGTGCAGGTATTGACCATGTCAGCAACAAGCAATTCAGTAACTGCTCTTTTGAACGTAACTCTAAGGGGGCAGCCATTTTGAATTTTCCTTACCAGTATAAAAGCCTGAAAAGGAAGAAACAAAATATTTCAGAACGTAAATGATATAATCATTTATAACTGGGAAAATTTTCAGTTATTTTTATCAAAAACTTCACATGAAATAAAGAAAATGTTATTACTTTTTGACTCACCCTCGTACATGTTGTGATGGCTGATGCTGTGAGGCTAAATTTAATACTTAATCCCCCTCCTATCACATCCTTTTTCTTAGAAAAGATTTAAAAAGGAAGACATTTGATCGTGTGTTTCTGATCAGCTATAATGTGGGCTGGTTATGTTTCGGTCTTCTTTTTCGATTAATCTGAAAAATGAAGGCTTCCCAGCAGACAAATGTTAACATTAACTGAGAATGACCTCCGGGCAATATTGCAATACAAACCTGTAATCATCAAATGAAGCCTCACCACACATCCGCAATATTTATGGTTATAAGACACATTGGAGAATGATATTTGCTGTTTTCTATTTATGCACAAAGTACAGAATATCCGTAATTTGCACAACTTCAGTCATAAGTCTACCCATTCAGACGCTAAACAACATTGACAAATCTCTATGACCAAAAGTTATGTTTGGTTTCTGTATATATTCTCACGAGACGAAATGTATATTATCGTATTACATTTTTAATTTCTTTGTAATTTATATAACATGTGGTAACGGCATTGCGATGTGATGAGCATGTCTTGAATTACGATATCATCGGGACTGTTCTGCGTGCTGTATTGTTTTTGGTATGATAACATCTCTTAGGAAAACATACCAGTTACAAAATTGCGTCATAATCCGGGATTGGGGGAAGGCCTTTATATTCTTGTCTTTGCTATGGTTGTTACTATCATAACTTTCAACACAATATAGTTACAAGAGCAACGTAAACGTAGAAATTGTTCACGATCTCTTCAGTTCAAATCAATATCCAATGCATGAAAGGCGGCGAACTGGCAGAAAATTTAGCACGCCGGGCGAAGTGCTTAGCAGTATTTCGTCTGTCTTTACCTTCTGAGTTCAAATTCCGCCGAGGTCGATTTTGCCTGTCATCATTTCGGTGTCGATAAATTAAGTACCAATTGCATACTGGCGCCGATCTAAATGACTAGCCCCCTACCCCGAAATTTCGGGACTTGTACCTAGAGTAGAAAATAATATGCAATACGTGGCTATCTTCCATGCAATAAATTTTGCCAGACGAGACGCTTCTTTCAAGGAGATGAACATTATAAGAATATGCAGTCTTGCATTTTAAAATGAAAATGAGAAGCATTTCTCTATGATTGTCTGAGAACATGTTTCCCATGCAATCCACAAAAAAATGTCATAATCACCAATGGAATAGAACGAAAATCATACTGAATCAAGCAAAATAGAATTTACCTCGGCCATCTACAACCATGCCCACATCATCATTACAAATACTTATTTCTTCATAGTCTGAGTGTCTCTTTTATCACGGTTCACCTATCGCTCACTCAATACATCGCGGATTTTTCTGGCTAATATATGTAATTTTATATCTCGGACTCCTCAGTATTTCGCGGGTTTCTGCGAGCGTAGGTATTTATAATTTTAGATTTTAATTATTTCTATGGGAGGTTTTGAGACGTAACACCCGCGATAGTCGGAGGATTACTGTGTAAATTTTGTTATGTTTGATCGTATTTCTAAACATTGCTTCATTTATATATCCATATCTTGGGAAATTCAAACAATTTACTTATTATTTTTCTGTAATATTTATTCGTGAATTTAGTGAGCATAAGCCGGATTCGCTCTCGATTTAGAAGCTTTAAATATTGTTTTCAATTCAGCAAGTAGTGAACAAGTGTATAAACACTGAGTCTGAGACGTATCAAAATTTAAAGTGTAACAATCAAAATGGTTGATTGACTGTGAAGAACAAAGACACGCGCACAAAAAACAAAGAGAAAAAAATGAAATTTGTTTGAAGTCCAGGATTCTAGACGCCAGCAGAATTTACTTTGATATTGTGGCGAAAACTGATAACATTTGATAATGACTTTTCACACATAATTTATAATTTTTATTATAAACAAGTTTTATTTACTTTGTAACTTTTCAAGAGATACAATTAAAGACACTCTAGTTCTTTCATGATAGAAGAGGCGGCAAATCCTTATAAGGACTGACAGCTTTGTTTATTTCATAGCAAATGATTCAAATTGTAGATATTTTATAGAATTAAAATGCACCTTTTTAAAATTTTGATTAAGAGAAATACGTCCATGTCGTAAATAAAGAATTAAGAATACAGAAGGAATTAAAAACTGAAAGGATGTATAGAAAAAGTGACCTCGGCGAAATTTGAAATCAGAACACAAAGATGGGAGATTCTAATAGTAGTTTCAAATTTTCCCACAAGTGCAGCCATTTTGGGGAAGGGGATCAGGCTATGACATCGACCCCAGTGTTTTAATTGTACTTAATTTATCAACCCTGAAAGGATGAAAGGTAAAGTCGACCTCGACGGAAATTGAACTCAGAACGTAGCGACGGGCGAAATACCGCTACGCATTTAAGCCCGGCGCGTTAACGAGTCTGCCAGCTCGCCGCCTTATCGACGATTGTAATAATACTAATAATTATAATCCTTTGTACTGTAGGCAGAAGGCCTAATAATAATAAAAATAATACTTTCTACTAAAGGTACAAGGCCTGACATTCTGAGGCACGGCACTAGTCAATTACAAGGACCCCGGTATTTTACTGGTACTAAATTTATCAACCTCAAAAGATGAAAAGCAAAGTCTACCTCGGCGGAATTTGATCTCAGAATATGCAGACGGACGAAATTCCGCTAAGTTTTGCCATTATTAAAAAAATACGTGAGCCGGTGCCGTCAAAAATGACGGCTAATTGTAGTCTTTTATTTACAAATAAGGTATAAAATAAGGTACATAATAATCACACATACAAACATTCGCATACTTCCCTTGTACAAGCACACACGTACAGACATATACTCAAAAAGTGTTGAAACGCTGTTTGATTTTTCTTTTAAGCGTTGAACGAGCACCATCCCATTCCCATTGCAAATACACACTCGCACATACACACACACACACACATAAACATTCACATAGCTCCTTTTTACATACACACACATATACTCACACAGAATTGAAACGCTGCTCTTTTCACCCCTTCCTTTGTTATTTCTCTATCACCCTTTCTTTTCTCTATTGCTGTTACTTTCACTCTCTCTGTGTCAAGGTTATTACTCTCACTACTTCTCCTTCAATGAATTCCTATTTTCTCCCCCTTTTCCTTCAATTATGCTACTCTTTCTCTTACTCCTCCGTAAATCTGGACTAAGTTATATATATATATAAATATCCATATCCATATCCATATACATATATATATATATATATATAAAATATTATTCGAGACAAAACCACTATTTTGCAAAACAAACAAGGAAAGACTTAATCAATACATAAATTTTAATAAATAGTCAAAAAAACCGCCACTACAATCGTTTCTTGTCTTGATCGACAATCTTCAGGTGGACTCCAATAATTCAGTGTCATAATTTGACACTGAATTATTGGAAGTCCACCTGAAGATTGTCGATCAAGACAAGAAACGATTGTAGTGGCGGTTTTTTTGACTATTTATTAAAATTTATGTATTGATTAAGTCTTTCCTTGTTTGTTTTGCAAAATAGTGGTTTTGTCTCGAATAATATTTTATAATATTTTACTATAAAATCGATTTAATCCTAAATCTGATTTTTTCCCTGTAAATTTGGATTTATTCCCTAATATTTATTATTTATATATATATATATATATATATATATATATATATATATATATATAATATATATATATATATATATATATATATATATGTATATATATGTATACAGGCAAATATATAAAAACACTTCACTCATTTCTGTATTAGGAGATACCTAAGGCGGCGAACTGGCAGAATCGTTAGCACGCCGGGCAAAACGCATCGACGTGTTTCGTCCGTCTTAACGTTCTCAGTTCAAATTCTACCAAGGTCCACTTTACCTTTCATCCTTTCGGGGGTCGATAAATTAAGTACCAGTGAAATACTGAGGTCGATGGTGGAAGGGTTAGTAGAAGCAAGAGCAGGAGCAGGTTAACAAGAAGAAGTAGAAGAAAAAGAAGAAGAAGAAGAAGAAGAAGAAGAAGAACAACAACAACAACAACAACAACACCAACAACTACAAGAATGATGATGATGATGATGATTCAAAGAGACTCCCTGTCACCCTACGTTTCTGCTTTGCTATGACCCCGCTAACACACTTGCTCAATGAAATGACCATGTGTTATAGATGCTGTAGATATACAATCAACCATCTACTATGCATGAATGATTTAAACATTTTCATTAAATATACCACAGAACAGAGAAGCCTTCTGAAAATTATTCATAGTGTAAACAAGGACATTGGGATGAGCATGGAACTGGACTAATGTGCCCAAGGGTCAACGAGAAGAGACAAATTAAGAAGCACTGCAAACACTGCATTCGACACAGACATCAGTAAATTAGACCAAAGTCGTTCATACGTATATCTAGGAATAGAAGAAACATCTAAAACGAAAGAAAAATATTAGGAGAAACATAAAGGAGGGTTACACTAATATTAAGCACTAAACTCAATGCTAAATGTAAGATAATAGGAATAAACACGCTAGCCATACAAGTCATAACATTTCAGCTTCAACAAAATAAATTGGAAGATCAGTGAATTGAGAAACTTAGAAAAAACAGAAAACTATTAAAAACAAACCGAAGTCACCACACTAAAGCAGACACAGGTCGAATAAATCTACTCGGACCAGAAGGAGGTTGCGGCCTGATACAGATAGAGAGCTACTACAAATAACAACAGTCAGGCAAGAAAAATACTTAGAAACTGGATGACTACTGTATGTAATAAAGTAACACGAAAAAAAAAGGTAATTTTTTCTCTATACACAAGTAGGTGATCTCAGATGCCAGCATATTAGAAATGGTCAAAGAACAAAAAAAAACAATATAAAAACAAAACTACAAAACGGAAATACAAAAAAAAATCAAGAGATAAATCTTTCTATGGCCAATAGCCTGCAAGGTTTGACAGAGAAGAAATGAGATAGACAAGTAAAAGCCAACATTAGTTAAAAAAAACTCTGCGCCAAAGCAACATTCAAAATAGGAAAACTAGTTAAGTGTAACAACATTACACCAGATAAAGCAAATGAAATAAGAGAATTAGACCCAAACCATACATACAAATACTTAGGAATCAATGAACTAGTTACCATACAACACGCAAATAAAAGGGAAGATAAAGATAAGAATGCTACGGACGAGTTGGTTTGATACTGAGACTAGAGCTCAATGTGAAAAACGAGATAATATGTATAAACACTCTAGCTGTCCCAGTTATAAGTTACAGCTACAATATTCTTAACTGGACTCTAAATGAACAAATCAAAATAGACAGGAAAACAAGAAAAATATTGACAGGATTTGCGTCCTTAAAAGATGGCCCATGTGTGTACAGTTGCTTCAAGTTGATGAATGAAGCAGTGAGTGGGAAAATGACCAGTTGACCGGTGGTGTTAGTTGAAAGATTTATACCTGGTAGTTATATCCAGTATCATAATTCATAACAAATAACGCTATTTGAGTCCGCTAGATAAGTCCCTTTGATTACAAATAAGGCCCTAGTTAAAAATTAAGGAGGCTCTTAAAAGTTTAAGTGCGATATACGATATAAATTTGGGTTACGTATATAGGTATAATAATAAGTAAAGTGTTGTTATGTGTGACCAGGATTTACGACCCGTTAATATAGTTGATTACATTCTTAGTTTTACATTTATTTGTGAATTTAAAATACTTTATTAGCTGAATCGTCTAACCTCTGATTACCTCCTTTTGACCGCCCCTTACCAAATAGCACGATATAATATCATAGACTAAAAATATATTCAATTTACTTCGACTAACTGAATTATTAATCTTAGATGCACGATGTACAACCGGAGCTACAATTCTCTTTAATATATTCACATTGAAGTTCGATCACTGACTAATATACTAATTGCTAGTGTTACCATTAGCACATATATGATTAAGCGGGTGATTTACCCTATTCTAGCCGAGTTGATTTGTTCTAATTATATTAGCGGGTTGTAAACACTGGCCACACATAACACCACTTTATTATACCGATTTACGTAACGGTACATCGCACTTAAACTTTTAAGAGGGTCCGTAATTTTTAACTATGGCATTATTTGTAATCATAGGGACTTATCTAACAGACTCACATAGCGTTATTTGTTATCATTAATGATACTGGATATTACTACCAGGTACAACTCTTTCAAATAACACCGCCGGTTAACTGGTCATTTCCCCCTCTCACTGCTCCATACATCTACTTGAGGCAACTGTACACACACGTGACATCTTTAAAGGACGCAAAAATGTAAGCCTACATATCTAACGAACCTTTTCCTTTTCCTTTCTTCCCATTTTCCCTTTTTCACTTTTCGTTACCTTTTCTTTTCCACTTTTCTCCTGCCAACCTTCGATCGCCTGTCTTTATTCTTCTGGTTAGGGCAGCGGACACGCGGTCGTATGATCGCGATTTCGATTCCCAGACCGGGCGTTGTGTAAGTGTTTATTGAGCGAAAACACCTAAAGCTCCACGAGGCTCCGGCAGGGATGGTGGTGATCCCTGCTGTACTCTTTCACCACAACTTTCTCTCACTATTACTTCCTGTTTCTGTTGTACCTGTATTTCAAAGGGCCGGCCTTGTCACACTGTGTCACGCTGAATATCCTCGAGAACTACGTTAAGGGTACACGTGTCTGTGAAGTGCTCAGCCACTTACACGTTAATATCACGAGCAGGCTGTTCCCTTGATCGGATCAACCGGAACCCTCTTCGTCGTAACCGACGGAGTGCTTCCATTCCATTCTTCTGGCAAAGTTCAAATCATTCTGGTGGCATTTGTTACATGGAACGAGATAAACACAAGTTTACCTCAAAAATAATAAATTTAAACAGCTGTAAATGTTATCTTAAACATAACTAAACTATGATCATTCAATACTAATGATCAACTTCTAATTGTTATATGTTGTTCCATTTCTTCTCTGATCTTATATATATATATATATGTATGTATGTATATATATTCGGGAGAAGGAGAAGAAAGTGATGTGTTAATATAACTTAAAGAACACCCTTTTAAAAATATTTCGTGTATACATTTACATGTAATATTAATTCAAAATTTACTTTTGTCTGTATGCCTGTCCATATCTAGTCATAATTTAAAGTTGATACCAATGTAAATAAGTCGAGTAGATTCTAACAGAGTTCAATATATTTAAGTCATTAGAGTAATTGCGAAACGATGTAATGTATTATGAGCTGGGGCAAAATGCTAATTTCAAATTTAAATTATGTTGAACAAAAATCAATAATAAATTTAATACTTAAATTGAAATAATTATCTCACTGAAAAATATGATGAAAAAAATGAAGTTTGATAATAATTTTTCAGGCAAGCTTGCTTTAAAAAATAGCAAATTTCTCAATTATTAATTGCTCACCAGACGATTTAATTACTTTCTGTAAATATTAAATTTTGTTACAGTGAGGCGTTGACCCGTTTTCTCGAGAAAAATGCCTCATGCTATAATACGATATGAATATATATATATATATATCTACACATAATATTTTACTTGTTTCAGTAATTAGACTGCGACGACGACATGGACCACCTTGAAGAGTTTAGTTAAACATATCCACAACCGTACCACATTAAAGTCCAGTATTTATTTTATCTTTTCGACGAACCGCCAGAGTATGAAGAGTAAACAACCAAATACCCCTTGACAAGTAGCGGTGGGGAACAAACCCGACCGAAAAGACACGCACATACACACACACACGCACACACACACACACACACACACACATAGGGTAAATCACTTCTTACCCTCGCCCATTTATTAAACTTAATAGTGAAATTGCCACGCAATAACCAGCACTTGAGTATTAATATCTGGGTACACTACCGGCAGTATATTGGACAGTTACTATCCCTTAGTTGGTTGGAATTACAACCTCCATCTCTCACTGAATGATATATATATATATATATAATTTCAACAATTGAGGGTAAAATTAATTAGTTATTAATCAATTTCACCAAGTATTCAGTATGTAAAGGGACCATTTAAGGCGAATTCAAAATATTACATTGTATAAAAGGGCTTAGTAAAATAAATTACTTTGCCACATACTGAACTCATTAGAAATAGCAGCCAAAACAAAGAAGGATTTTTTAGCCATTTCTAATACTTAAAGAAAATTTCTCTCAGATAGTGTTTACTCAAAATAACCCACGAAGGTATGGGGGGTAAAAACATTAAAAAATCACAAGTACATATATTATATATAAATATATTTATATATACACATATTTATATATATATATATATATATATAATATATATATATATATAACTGTGTGTATATATAAATATGATGCTATTCTATATCAGATTATGCAAAAAATAACATAACGAGTATATCTGAAAGTAATCTCGTGGTATCTTTATACACATCAAGAAATAATACTTTAAAGATAAAACCAGTACACCAGCAAGATATGAAAAGTATACTTCCTTAATTATCATTAATTTCTATTATATATTTTGAATATGTCTAGATAAATATATATGCAATTATATGATAATCAGGACCCCAAGGCACGATATATAGAAGCATGTAATGCTAATGGTTTGTACGTGATTCATTTGAAAATTCGTTCTCCCACATTACATATATACATACATATATGTATGTATATATATATATATTATATATATATATATATATATATATATTATATATATATAATATATATATATATATTATATATATATATATATGTGTGTGTAACTGAAAACTTAGATAAATACGTCTAATTAGATCACTGTGTTTAAATGTTGTTTAGAGCTCTAGCAGAGTTTAAGCTACCTGTTGTCATCCGTAGTTGTGGTACACTTCCGCTGGATTTGCTTTAGAAAACACACGTTCTACCTAATAAAAGTCAATACGAAATCCAGCACCTACTATTAATGTGTATATATATATATATATGTGTGTGTGTGTGTGTATGTGTGTGTGTGTTCGTGTGTGTGTGCGTGTGTGTGTATGTGTGTGTATACATATACAACGGGCTTATTTCCGTATACCAAATCCAAGTTTTACTCGGCTCAAGACTATATCAGACACAATGGCAGAGTGTACATCTGCGTGGAGATTAATTTGGATGCAAAATTCTTACCACACAACCACGGCTGCTCCTTATATATACATTCATGCAGTAAAAGAAATAAGAATGTGGTAATATTTTCCGGATATCTTGATAGAGACACAGCAAACGGAAAATTGTCTGAGTTCAATAGGATTTCTATCCACCATATTCTCTCCCCAGTTATTAGTCGGTCCATAGCAATAGGTGAAAACATTTGTTCAATATATGGAACAACAGCACTGAAGTCCGAAGTACATGGCTGCATAGCAAGTCTCTTAATCACACGCTCATATCTGCGCCTACCTGAGAAGTATTGTTTTAACTTTCTAGGTAATTATGTGCTTGTGTATGTATATGTGTGCGAGTGCGTGTGGAAACTAGTCTATACAGTATTTTTCTCTAGTAGGAAGTAGTATGCAGTTATATTTATAAATCCGAATTACAATATATGGTGAATGTGTATGAATTCTAGTTTGCAATTTTCTTTACAAATAAAATTATTCAATGCCGTTAGAAGCTTCTTAAATAAGTAATGTATATTTTAATTAAAATCTAAAAAACATACATCAGAGTAATTAGTGAAAACGATCAAATATATAACAGGAATTGTTTTACTTGCAAATGGTTGGGTTGTAACATGTAACACAGAAGGAATGGCAAAATGTAAAAAGCGTATGGAACGAGTATATCACACACGTATATGGTAACTGCAAAGCTTGGAAATTACTTATATTTTCACTCGTAAAAAAATGAAGAATTCTAAAATAGGGGTTTTAATTAAACTAATTAACAAGTTAAATAAATGGGATTGTATTTTGATTATGTGATAATTTGGTTCAGGACTGTGTAATGAGCCACATAGAGAGGATAATAAAATATAAAGTTCTAACGATGTTGGATTATTTCAGCATGAAGATAATATACCTGTAAGAACAAAGGAAGAATGGAGGTGCTTGCAAGCGCAAGCTCATATATAGAAGGAATAGTAAATAACTGCGGTAATAATAATACTTGGGTTTGAAGATACAAGTCGATAGCGATGGATGTACACGTGTAAAACGATATATCTACATATATACTTGCTAGAGTGAAAATTCCATACGAAAGAAATAATTTATTGTCTACTGTTTATGTTACTTCGTTTTCTTTAAGCACAGTTGAAATAGATATAGTTATTTCATTTATTCATAAGATTTCATCTCATAGCTTACGTGGTAAATTCTTATGACATAAACGTGCGCTTGGTGACTTTGGAGTTATAAAATATTAACAAAAGGCATAAAATCGCTTCCAAACACAAACGCATTACACATATGCACGCACATATAACCCATACGATGATAGGAATGTATACACGTACAAATAACGTAAACTGTACATATTTTAAAATGTACATACATACACACAAACATACATATATATATGTGTGTGTGTATGTGTGTGTGTGTGTGTGTATACATAGATATCAAATGGATGTCTTATAAAACTATTCAGCACATGCAATACCAGCCATACCAACGAACCAACGCACCTCCATCATCAGCTGCCCCACTGATATCATTATGCTTTCGACACCTGTGCAGTACCATTCAATCCTGGAGTGTCAAATAGGGGTTGTTTGGGGACAAACGTACCTTAGATATCGATATCATCACATTCATTCAATCTTAATTCTAGAAACAGAGAGTCTATGAGGATTGCTTAATACAGTTTTTGAAATGTAAAGGTGATTTTTAAATAATTTTTTTTTTATATTATGAAAAACTTTATGAGGATGTTACTAACCTTTTTAGGGAAGAAGCTATTTTCTAGATTGTAAGCGCTTTCATTAAAACTTTTCACACACACTTGCATTTAAAGAAGGGATTGTTATTTTTACATTTTTAAGTTATGTATGCAGTATGCGCAATAACCATGGCGTAACAAAGTAACAAAGTCACTTCATTTAATTATTTCGTATAAACAGTGACAGTGCAGAGCTGGCAAACATTTTGTTATGAAATTATGTCCATGTGAATTAAACAAACAGACAAACAAAGTTATACCTCTAAATACTCCACGTGATAGAAAAATATTATACAATTAGCACAATTTTTCTCCTTGCACCACTATGTAATCCGCTGTGTATTACATCTTCCGATTCCCAAAATTAATAGTAGTTATTCCACGGCATATAAAGCCGCTGTGCACAGCATAAAAAGGTTTATTTTTATATCACTTTACTTTACTTGTTTCAGCCAATGGATAGCGATCATGCAGGACATTGCGTAGAATGGTTTAGTCGAACAAATCAGTCGCACCATTTATATATCTAGTACATATTGTATCATTTATCCTCGGCCGAACAGCTACTCGAAGATATAAAAAGAGCAACATGTGTTACTAATTGGTAGTGGGGGCCAAACACAGTCACTCACACACATGCACACATACACACTCACACACGCTCACAAACATATACACACGTAGCTATAAACACACGTGCAGAAAGACGCAGACGCACGCACAAATATATGTATGTATATATATATATATAATATATATATATATATATATATATTATATATATATATATATGTATATAGGCGCAGGAATGACTGTGCGGTAAGTAGCTTGCTTACCAACCACATCGTCGAGGGTTCAGTCCCACTGTGTGGAACCTTGGACAAGTATCTTCGACTATGGCCTCGGGTCGACCAAACCTTGTGAGTGGTGTGAGCGGATTTGGAAGAAGTGAGTGGAAGAAGCCCGTCGGATATGTATATATATGTATATGTGTATGTTTGTGTGATTTTGTCCCCCCCCCTCCACAACATCGCTTGACAACTGATGGTGGTGTGTTTACGTCCCTGTAACATTAGCGGTTCGGCAAAAGAGACTGATAGAATAAGTCCTGGATCCATTTGTTCGACTGAAGGCGGTGCTCCAGCATGGCCGCAGTCATGTATATATACATATACATACATATATGTATATATACATAAATGTATGTATATATGCATATACATACATATATACATATATACATATATATATATATAATATATATATATATATATATATATATATATATATATATATATATACATATATATATATATACATATATATATGTGTGTGTGTGTGTGTGTATTGACCAAATTCACTCTCGAGCTAATTATCGGCGTGCAGCTATGACAGACGACGCTTGTTCAATCTGCCACTCTTTCGGGCGAACCGTATCTGTCGCATTATATGTAATGCAAAGAAATTTAACTGTTTTAGAAAGGTAGTGAACAAATCATTGACTAAATTTTGCTGAGAACTTAAGGCTTGAGGTATGTAGAAGTTATATATACCAGCTGAGCTCGTATAAAACCGGGCAGTAAAATATTAGTTCGTCCAATCAAAATATTTAATCATGGCGATTAGTTTTAGTTCATTTAATTGAAAGGAAAAATCAATATATAGGAGTTATTCCCAAACGGTTGTAAGACTTCAAGTTAAATTATTCTAAATAACTTGAGATACTCGTTCTGCCTTAGTTTTGATTTTTCCTGTAATATAATATAATATGATATGATACCAAGCATACCGTATCAACGTATCGGTTTAAATCTATATGATTAAGATTCCTAGATTCAGTGGGTTTTCGCAAGCCTTTGTCGACAAACTACAAGTGTTAAGTTCTTCTATTGAATATTTTCATTGTAAAATAATAAAGAAAAGAAGGAGAAGAAGAAGAAGAAGAAGAAGAAGAAGAAAAAGAAGAGAAGAAGAAGAAGAAGAAGAAGAAGAAGAAGAAGAAGAATACAGCATTGCAAATATTAGTATACTATATTATTATTATTCATCACTTGGTAATACAAGTATTTTTATTAATATTGTTATTATGATATGTGACATCGTTATATAAAAAATCAATATTAGTATTAGAATTATATTACAGCTACGTAAATCACATCTAACAAAATAACATCATATTTTCTTGGTTCTTTGTCACGTGACTCTTTTCGTGGCCAGTGTGTCATATCAAAGATGTTTATGCAATTAAATCCTAATCCTCTCTGACTCAACAAACCTACAATGAATGAACTTCGGGCCATGATATTTTCTACTTTAGTTTTCACAGAAAGTATATCTTGGACTTCCTTATCCAATGTGACCTTCTACTAATATAAGAATGGTGTGATTTTAGAGCGATATGCTTCTTATTTCTAGATCAATATCCCGAATCCAGAAACCCCTGTTAGCTAAGCGTACTTTTGTCATGTCTCCCCTTTACTTTTGATCTCTCTGTCTCTCTCTCTCT
The DNA here is from genome assembly GCF_006345805.1 of Octopus sinensis. NCBI lineage: Eukaryota > Metazoa > Mollusca > Cephalopoda > Octopoda > Octopodidae > Octopus > Octopus sinensis. The sequence continues at coordinate 20,414,146 of NC_043012.1, forward strand.
CTCCATCTCTTTCTCCTCTTTGACTGTGCTTTTCAATCTCCCTAACTCTGTTCCCTACGTAACTTGACTTGTATTATTCTTCCATATAGGCTTGACCACCAAGTCCGCAACCAATTCACATAATATGCAAGGCCAGTTCACATTGCCGTAGCGAGAGACTATTCTCTCTCGAAAGCACACCCGCCTCTCTTGCGGTTTGACCAGTTTTCTCATTTTGTTGGAACCATGTGTGAGGTCTACTTTGAATGGCCTTCACGTTCCCCTGACGTGACTAGCCCGGATTTTTTTCTTGTAGAGATACCTGAAAGAGAGGCCTTACGTCAACAACTGGAGAACCTGGTGCAACTGAAGGAGAACATAAGGAAATCAGAGACGTGGAGTCTGATACTCTTGAGGGTTTTATGGTGCAAGTTTTGGAAAGAACATAGGCGTGCGTAGCCGAAAATGGCCTCCATTTAAGCGATGTCATTTTTCATATGTAACAGTGTTGCGAAATTTGGCATGTGCATATTAATGTCCATTATGTTCTTTTTGTATCAAAATGTCATGCATTTACTTGGAAAGGTAAGGAAGTTACTAAAAATTGAAACCCATCAGTGACTTTAGGGACAGCCTTTACTTATGCCAATTACACTAGGAAAATTGGAACAATTCCTAGAAAGAAACGTGAATGAAAACAATTTCCATAACATAATCCTTCGTTTATTTTCTTTGATATTCCTTATAGGATTTGTATGAAATACGTACTCTAGCTCATGGCCTTCGCGGGAAATAGTGAGATTTACGTAGCCATGCATTTACTTGCAAAGTCGACACTGCTGCAAGGAAAAAAATCCTGCCCAGGCACAAAAGCATGTTGGCAATACAAGATGCAGGTAAATCGGAACGATGCGAAAAGATGTTGCACGGGATCCGACAACTTGGAGTAGTGGAATGTAATGTAGTAGAAATAGATAATTAGTAAGGCGGCGAGCTGGCAGAAACGTTAGCACACCGGGCGAAATGCTTGGCAGTATTTCGTCTGGCGTTACGTTCTGACCGAGTTTGACTTTGCCTTTCATCCTTTCGGGATCGATAAATTAAGTACCAATTACGCACTGAGCTCGATGTAATCGACTTAATCCCTTTGTCTGTCCTTGTTTGTACCCTCTATGTTTATTCCCTTGTGGGCAATAAAGAAATAAGAAATAAATAATGCTGAAAGAGGATACAGCGCAACAGTAGAGCATTCGCTGATGTATATTGACTGGTCTGTATTTGGATGAGACAAAGGGTTTTTGTGCGCTTAGGAGCATCACCATCCAATATAAGAACCATATTTCATTATAGGACTCATCAAAGCTTTATTTGGATAGTGGTTGTTGAAGATTAGAATATTTTCTGTCCCTGAAGGCGGAGATGCAAAGTAATAATTATTTTATAATTCATTAATTACCCAGTAGAAGCAGCAAGCTGATAGACTCGTTTGTGCGTCGAACAAAACGCTTCATGACATTTCTTCTTGTTCTTTATATTCTGATTTCAAATTTCACCGAAGTCGACTTAGAATCGCTTTTTATTTTTCCAGAATCGCTAAAATAAGAATCAGTAAAGCAGTGGATTCAATGTAATTGCCTAGCATCCTACTCTAAATTTTAAGCATTGTCCATATAGGGCAAAAATTGAATTACGTACTAAACCAGTAACAGCTTCTTCAACGGCAAAAGTATGTGATATCTGCCCATAGTTTTGATACAGAAGACATACTGCAATATATTTTTCTTAATAATTTGTTATATTTCTTATTTTATACTTTCTTATAAAATATATATATTAAAATTGAATTATGAAACTTTCTGGAATGATTTCTATTTTGTAATTTATTTTCACTCTTCTAGACATACTGCTAGTCTTTATATAAATACACGTTCTGACTTATAACATTCTAATTACGTTGCGGTAAATAATTATGTTTTTGTTATAGTCTATCAAAACATCATTATATTAATATACGCTTTGGCATGTTTTTTGATAAAATAAGTAGAAACATTACCATGATGCAATATTATGTTATTTAAACAAGGAAGACTTTAATAGAATATACTCTTTTAATATCATAAAAATACTTTCATTCCAAAAATGGCTGTGGAATTAAATTCCATATGATCATAATATTGCCTACAAATTATATTACAAGACCTCCAATGGATTTGTATGAAAAAACTCTTTCCGAAACTAGACAAGAGCTTGCTGAGTTTGTGAACGATAACTTTATTTCTTAAAATATCTACTATTCTTGATATATTTGGGGGACTGTAATTCAGTCTTGACATGCTGTATCTAAATGTTATTTATCAGACGTGTGGGTGATTTTATTACCGATTTTATGAGTAAGAAGATTTACTGATAGTTTGATCGGTTACTCACACGCTATATTTTCGGGAAACTAGGGGCATAATGAAGAAGTAAAAAAGGCATGTGTCACTGAGAAATGACAAATGAGTTCTTCTGCGGAAGCGAACACTCCAAGAAATTTGGTAATGTATTATTACATTTGCAATGTTAAAAAAAATGGTGTAACAACTCTCAAAAATAAATAATGAATATGCAATAGAGATCTTTAAATTTAAAGGAAAAGCAGGAGTGCAAAAGAAAATAACAGTAAAGAACGAAAATAAAATCACGTACATAACATTAGAAGCCTAATAATTTTCTGACACTATTTGTCACGTTCTTGTAATCTCTGTTTTCATTTTCTATTACCATTGTACATTTCTATAAAAAAGAAAAAAAAGGAATGAAAAACCTTTTCCTCTTTCTCCTCTTGGATGGTGATAAATGTTTATTTCCTTCAGTATGAGCAATCAAGCCTTAAACAGAGACCTAGGACTGTATAATTATAATATAAAAAAGCGTACGATGCGTTGTAATTAAACGTATAATGGCAAAAGTTGATACACAAATCTTAACAAAAGTCGTATAATGAAATTTAATATAAAAATCGAAATGAAATAACTAATTTGATATGGAAATACAAAATAAAAATAATGGAAGTGAAGTAGACGCGCATTTGTCTTTTCGTAATTATAAACAAACCGCATATCGATAATAATTAATGAAATTATAACGAGACAGCAACGTAGTTTATGCTTTTCTTTATACGAGGTTAGAAGTACCTTCATTCAAGTGTTTTATTTAGGTCTTGTTCTCGGTGTCTGTTTATTTTGATATACATATTTACAAGCGCACACAAGTACACAGAAACAAAGACACAAGTAGATAGACATATAGCTAAGTAAATATGTACATATGTAGTATTCACTTATATATAGATATATACACATACATATATATACATCTATATACGTATATATGTATATATATATATATGTGTGTGTGTGTGTGTGTGTGTGTGTGTGTGTATATTTATATATATATATACATTTATATATATATATACATGTGTCTATATATATACATGTATATATACATATATAAATATATATATATGCACGTCTATATATATATATATATATAAACTTACTTGGAGGAAACGAAACGAAACGACGCGAGGGCGCTTAGTCATACAATAGTGTAATAAATAAAATATATGCATACATACATACATATATGTACGTATCTACATCTACATGTATATATACATGCATATATAAATATATGTATACGTGAGTACAGGACACCACAAATAGACGTAGAACTCAAGAGAAACGAAAACGTAAAAACCAACATTGAAACGGACCTTTTTTTAACAACGAAAAAACAGAGTACAAGACAAACAACACAAGGAAAATTCCCCTACATCAGCTGTCCCTAGTATGACTCCATGCGTGTTTCGAAGGTGAGGACAGAACACGACTCGTCGAACTAACCCTTCCTGCGAAAGAATTAAATAAAATTACTTCGCAGAGGGGTAAAAACAAGGAAAGAAAAAATGTGACAAAAACAGGACGTAAAAACGATACAAATAAAATTACAAATTAAAATACAAAATAAAATACAAAATAAAATACAAAATAAAAATACAATTACAAAAAAAAACAGTACAAGAAATAAAAACAAACAAGAAAACAAACAATGAGGGCCTTTTTTGGCCTAGACGAGGAAAGATTCTTAAGAGCGCAGGAAGAACGTGTCTTCACTGTAAGGAGGCCGCAAGCGATAGGAAGTAGTCGCCCGGCTGTGAGAGAGATGAGGATGAGTGAGAGAGAGAGAGATAGAGGAAGACAAGGAAGGAAGGGAAGGTCAAGCAATGGGTTATAGAGTTTCGCGTCATAATATATATAAATGTATATACGAATATATATAAATATATATATATATATACACACATATATATATATATATACACACACAAACACATGCGCACACATATGTATCTATACATGTATATTTGAGTGTGTGTGTACGTGTGAGCGTGTGTGTGTGCGCGCGCAGAATGTATAATTCTTGCTTAATGAGTGCATTACTATTGAAGCCTCTTACACTCACCTAGCGTTCACTAATTATTACATATCGTGCGCCATTTCGTTTCTCATCTGCTGTATGCACAAGTTTTAAGGCATTACAAATCAACCTTTGTACTATATATATTTAAGCCTATTAATTCTATCTTTAAAAATTCTTTAAAAATAAAGTGTTAGATGCATAAAAATATATATATGAAAAATAATGCATGTAGCTGCAAGTAGTATCTTAATGACACGATGTTTATAAAAGTTTGCTTCAAAAGCATATTTGCTGGTCGATCGTCGATAGCTTGTACAAGTGTTATGTTCAGTAAACTCAGACTGACATAACTTATGAATGAATTTTGGGAGGAAGCATTAAACAAGAAAGAATTGTGCAGTGTATCTGTGATTTAAAAGCTGCAGTTTTGTAACGTTGATGTTACTTGAGACTTACCATGTTTGCACGGTCGTTGGAATGCTTAGTAACACGTATATTCAGAAGCAGGTATCAACGTTGAATTCTCATCATCATATGGATATATACAGTATTTGAAGCTCACTGTGAATAGTAACTTGGGGGAACTTATTCTTCTACAATATTTATTGAAAATGTAATCAGGATGCTGGAGATAAACACCAGAAGAGAAAAGTAACAGTTAAAAAGTTCTTAAAATGTGTACGTTGTTTGGTACATTCAACTACACATATGATGATACATGAAATTATGTGTGTTAACCTGCAATTTACTATACAATATGTTAAAATTTTGCTCCAGCTGTTGCAAGTCGAAAAATACAAGAACGATATATAAAAGGGAGAAGGTCCTAGCGATGCAACGTTTTGGGGATTAAAGTCAACGAATAGCGGTTAATGACAGCCAAACGTATTGCACACAACACGATTTTGTGTAATGAGTATGCATCAAAGAGGTAACTGACAGCCCAGCAACCATTAACAAATGCCATTATAGTAGTATGAGAAGAGAGAGTGAGAGAGATAGAGAGAGATAATGTGTGTGAGTGCGAGGAAAGGAGGATAGCTTATCTGTGTCTTAGAGTAGGAGTGTTCTGTGATCAATTTTATGTTAATCACTCGTGTGAATTGTCACTGGATGCGAACTAGAATGACCAAGCACGTAGGTATAATCCACATCAAGATGTGGAGCAATACTTCATTGCAGATATTGTTCTTACAAAAACCTATGTTCTCCTTTTCTTCTTCAAACCAAACGTTTTAGACTATACATTCATGTAGTGATCTAATGAGTTTGAAACCAACCCGAATTTATTGCAGCAGATACTAAAATTAAGATTTAGTTTCCATAGCACATATCTATTCAATAATATTCAATTTAAATTTGGAGTTCACTTCTTCTCTTTCCTCACCTGCCTTTATAATAATAACCATTAGCGCGGAGAGTATATTTTCGCTCACAACATACTTGTTACCCTGTACTTTAACTAAATGGTTTGGTTCGTTGGGTGTTCCATTTCTTCAATCCCAGACAGCTCATAGCGCAAAGACAGCATGTAAACAACTATCCCTGTCTTTACAATTGTGCCAAGCTGATTCGAATATATATTTAGTTGGTGAAATAAGACGCAAACAATATTTAGAAAGTTGGTATAGTAGATTTTTTTGTTAAAATTGGAATAGTTGCCGTTAGTGAAAAATCAACGATCACGTGTAGAGATAAATTGAATGAGATGTCCTATGAGTAGCGATACGATAATAATAAAATATGGAGAGCTCTTTCCATTTTGTAAAGAAATACTGCTAGCAGTTAGTGATATCATACAGTTAACAACGAAATTTTATGAGCAGATTTACCCATCATGCAATCCTTCATATTGTTGTAATTCATAATAACAGCAGCAAAAATAATAATAATAATAATAATAATAATAATAATAATAATAATAATAATAATAACAATTTTAATAATAATAATAATAATGGGGAGGAGGAGGGGGAAAAGGAGAAATTAGGGGTAGTAGAGAGGGAGGGGATAATAATGATAGTAATACTAAACGTATTGCTATTACTATTATCATCATCATTATTACTATTATTATTAGTAGTAGTAGAAGTAGTAGTAGTAGTAGTAGTAGTAGTAGCAGCAGCAGCAGCAGTAGTAGTCGTCGTCGTCGTCGTCGTCGTCGTAGTAGTAGTAGTAGTATAGTAGTAGTAGTAGTAGTAGTAGTAGTAGTTGTTGTTGTTGTTGTTGTTATTAGCATTAGCGTTAGTATATTATATTTTTATAGTTTTTAAGCTAATAATATCTATATAATATATTACAATAATCTCTGAAATGACAAAGGAGATATTTTGATAAATTTATTTCCGTAGGACGAGGAGAACATTACTTTCAGTGAAAATTCACATTTGGCATTTACTGGAAAATATGAATGCTTAATCACTCGTCGTTCACCGACTGGAAAAATAAATAGTTAATGTCCCTAACATTTATATTTGAGTGGATTTAATGCTTGTAAGAACGCGAAAGACTTTCTCTGTCCTTTGCAGTAATCTATCTGCATTAAGATGTTGATTTCATGTTACAGGAACCGCATGCGTTATGCAGTTCTATTCTTCAAGCATCACAGTTTTCTTTCGTAAAAGTTTCAGCCACTAATATATGTATGTATATGTGTATATATATACATACATATATATATATATATAATATATATATATATACATATATATATATGTGTATGTATATATATATGTATATATATATACATACATATATATGTATATGTATATATATATATGTATATATATATACATATATATATATATGTATATATATATATGAGAATTGTTGCACACGCTCATACATACTTTAAGAAATATAATGAAATAATGGTAAGCTGCCAAGTAAATTATGACTTCGTAAGTAAATAAGTTCAATGCATTATGTTTTCATGAGTGCGTGGACACTCCCCCTTTCTCTCTCTCTCTCTCTCTCTCTCTCTCTCACCTATTCTCACTCAACACATACACAGACACACTCACACACACATGTATGAGTGCGTAGTAATTTTATATTCGGGTAGACACTTTATAGATTGCTGTTTCAAGCCATTCTACAATATTCGGCTAACTAATATCAACAACAGCTTTGAGGTATATATCACAGGGTGTAGAAATTCCTTTGTATCCGTAGGGTGTATATAAGGAGATGAGAAACAGAAAATGGTGTTCTTGTGACTCCTTATACAAAACCACCACAATCATTTGCACTCATCGTACAGATGAGATGCTGTACAATCAATTTTAGGTGAAGGTGCATTATAAGTACAGAGGCGTTTCCTCAGCTAACTTTTCAAATAAGTACGTCATTTTATACTTGCCATTTCGCGTATTTCTATAACAACACATTTTAATTAGTGTAGCGTTCAATCCGTCTCGTTAATGAAGAAAGTCAATACATATTCGAAACAAGAAATCCAAGAAAACACTGAAAAATCTCCGCAGCAGAGGAATACACACACTACATAGAAACACATTCTTATGTCCACACATGGCAAGCATTTACACTGGCCACAAATACGAAAGTCTCCGATCTTAAATATAAATGCACATATTCAGGCGTTTTTATACTGACAATATATATACTAGTTCTTCATTACCAGACGTTTTATCCAAAAGGTATATATTCATAATTTAAAGAAAGGTAACGAAATACATTGCAATGTTTTCCATAGGGTCACTCAACCGAATCTGCAATCCACTAAATTTTCTTAATATAATTTCATACGTAGATACAGGACAACGAATTTGTGGTGAATATTATGCAGTCATAGGTTTATGGAAGGAGCTACACTCGATTAAACCTAAATTTATATTGGATGTTTCATATTTTGTTTATTCTGGAACTCTGTAAATCACAATCGGAAATGGCCAAGGAATTTTATTACGTATAAAATCAAACAATTCTGATACCTTTCCAAACACAAAAAAAAAAATCTGAGGGGGATAATAGAAACTACTTCCGGTAAATTCAAACTGAGAAGATATTGGTAAAAGAACGATATATAATACGAATTTTTACTAGTGAATCAATAGATACATGGAATCTATGGTATTGATTTTCAAGTTAAAATTCATACAGAGATGTACTTGAGCATAACAATTTTACAGTAAAGAGGAACTGAAAATAAAATGGATAAAATATAAACATCTATCGATTCAAGTACCATTAATTTGCTTTGTGTATGAGTTGAGAAAATAGTTACGAGACTACATATTTTAGGTTCTAAAATTTTAAGGAGAGTTTACTGCAACTGTGAAGTAACCAGTACTGAGGAGGGACGTTTATGTTAATTATTCGATAATAATACTAGATTATATCAAAAAATCAATGGCTGGTTTTGATTTCTTTCAAATAAAAAAGCTGTCCATACATTTATAGTTATTATAGTATATTCGTGAAATATTACTCTAAAAGGAGATTGCTGTATGTGTCACTGTAATTTATTAATAACATGATATCTCTAATAATTTATATATGTTTCAGTTATTTGACGTCGGTCATGTTGACCAAACGGCCTGGAAGAATTTTTAATCGAATGAACACTTTTTCTTTTAATCCTTTTAATTCTTTTAATGTACACATTTTCTTTTAATCCTGGTAATAATCGCATCGGTTTTTTTGTCTCACTGCTAAGATACGGGGACGTAAACACACCAACACCAATTGTCAAGTGGTGGTTGAGCACGAATATAGATACAAACACACTACACACACGTATTCATTCATACATAGATATATATTTATATGTGTGTGTGGTGTGTGCGTGTGTGTGTGTATATATATATGTATGTATAACTACAATGGGCTTCTGTCAGTTTCCATTTACCAAATCCGCTCAGAAGGCTTTGATCGGCCAGAGGCTATAGTAGGAAAAGTTGCTCAAGTTGCCACGTAGTGGAAGTGAACACGGAATCGTGTCGTAAGGGAACAAGCTTCTTACCATACTGTTGTGCCTGTACCTATATATAAGTGTTAAAGATACCCATCGGTATGACCATGCGAAAATTATCCTCCGAAGTACAAGCCTGTGCAAGTGTGTTTATGGAAGACAAGCAGTTGCCCATGCATACCGGCCTTCCCTCTCCACACTACTGGTGTTACCCAAAGGAAAGACAAAAGCAAATACAGCCTGGTACCAGCCAGTGACATCGCAACTCATTTCTACAGCTGAATGAACTGGAATAACGGGATAAAAAGTGTCTTGCTGAAGTACACGACACACAGCCTGATCCGGAATCGAACTCAATACAATATGATTGTGAGACCAACGCTCTCACCAGCGAACCATGTGCCTTCACCCATATGTATATATATATATATGTATGTGTGTGTGTGTATGTGTTTGTTTGTGTATGTGTGCTTGCATGCGTATGTGTGTGTATCAGTTGATAAAGTTAAAACATAGTCTGGTTTTCACGTTTTTATTATGGTATATTAACAAAATTAGCGCTTTCTTACATAGTGTACTCATATGACAACTTTAGTACCGCTTAGAACACTCCAACCAGTTCAGTTTTTAGAATACCCTTCTGATCAATCCGCATGCTCTTAAACATCACTCTTTGCCAAGCGTACCGATATTGTGTAGGTTGTCTATATTTATATATCCATATCATTAACTTTATTCTACTGATATATTATACTATACACATTCACACAAATTCGAAACTATGAACGCCACGCATCCACTTCCAAGTAAGTTTTATCTTAATATATACACACATATATATATATATAATATATATATATATATATATATATATATATATGTGTGTGTGTGTGTGTGTGTTCATGTGCATGTACATATATATATGTATGTGTGTGTGTGTGTTTGTGTGTGTACATGGATATATATATACATATACATACATATATACATGCATACATATATATATATATATATATATATATATATAAATGAACTTTAGATTTTCTCATATGGCAAAAGCTGTAAAAACATCCTATATGTCCAGTACTTCCGTGTATCGGTTTCCCAGTAGCGTGTTTCACTTTAGCCCTCCTGAAAGGGAAATACGGAAGAGAGATAACCATGGGCAGATTCAAAATCTCAGATCGTCTTCTAAGATAAAAGTTACAAAAACGTCGCTCTCTCTTTCTCTCTCTCTCTCTCTCTCACCCTTGGCCTCTTTCCTCTCTCCCTGCTGCTGTCACATGACACGTGGCCAGCTCTGTTTTCTTTTTCTACCCTTCTTACACAGGTCACGTAACTGACCAGTCCTAAATTCTCGGTTTCCCACAGGTATATGTCTTTTTATTTCTATCCTTTAGGTTGTCACTCTAAACGTTACTCACAATTCCTGTCAAAATATAACCTCAGGGCTATATTTTGCTCGTTTCTTATTTCGCATTTGTCTTATTTCGTATTTGTCCTTCGACTGTCATCATAAAATTACGTTTATTCACTTTCATATGTCTACTCTGTATCAGTTCTAATCCATGTACCGTTTGCTCTCGACTCAATATTCTCCGCAAATTTTGCGGGCACCGCCCGCATGTGTTGCCTGTCATTCTCATTATTAATGGTACGAAACTGAGAAGTATTAGGTACCTTCTGTATCTGTCTTCCCTCCATTTATGCATTGAATATACGTCATACGATTTTTACTTGTTTGTATATTTCCAAAACATTTTCAATTTATCAAGTAACGGAGCACAAGGCACCCTGGCCTCTATTAACTATATATATATATATATATATATATATATATATATATATATATATATATATATATATATATATATATATATACATACATACATACATACTACATACATACATACATACATACATATAAACATATACATTGGTGCACGTACCTCCATATCGTTATAGACAAATATAAACACATATATCTAAGTATATATACCTACATGCATATATATATATATATATATATGTATGTATATGCATGTATGTATATGTAGTTAGATATAAGTGTCTGTATTTGTCTATATTGATATGGAGGTACGTGCACCAATGTATATGTTCATGTTTCCTTGCTGTAAAAAGATTACAGGCTTAGGTCACATCAATTATTCCGTCAAGGAACGCCATAATCAACATGTCATTAGGTCAAGAATTATTTCTGTAGGTATTACGTTTGATTCCATTCTGATACAATAGCTACGCATAAACATCTGCAGATGAAAGTAACAAAACTTCAACTAACATCATGGTAGTTAGAGGTTGTGACTCTGAGAAACACATGTCTCTGGCTACCGCAAACTTGATCTGGTTGAATAGAAATAGCTCACACACAAAGTTGATGACAAAGTATATGCATGCACTTAAATACGTGTATATATATGTATGTATGCATGTATGTATGTATGTATGTATGTATGTATGCGTGTATGCATGTATGTATGTATGTATGTATGTATGTATGTAACAAATATGTTTCGTTTTACTTAAGTAGCTGGTGTTATTGCAATACTTCGTGGCGTCACAGTTCTTCTGAAACCAATCTTTAGTATAATAAAGCTGTTGACCTATTAAAGAAAATGTGTGCATCACGAAAGTTCAAGAAATGGACACAATATTATGGCTTTATAGCATTTGATACATATGCATACTGCTCTTCTATAGTTTCATTTGTGGTATTGGATTATTTTCAATAAATACAAATTCTCTACATTATAATAACACTGGAAATAGGAGATCTGGCACCTCGTGCTAGTTCCAATAACTCAAGCGTGTCAAGTTTATTGATTTGTATTTAACCGATATTTGAAATTGATATTCTGGGGATTTAACGTCTGTTAACCGAATTTGTCACTTTTTTTATGTTTTGAAAGTTAATTCTATTAGAATTTATGTTTGACAGACATAAATTTTCCTAGACGACAGGCGTATAATGTTTTTGAAAACATATCATCAATATTTTAAGCAAACTATTGGCGATGTATCATCGAGAGGTGTTGTATTGAAGGATAAACAACATCAATAGAGAAAGCATTTTTTCATGGTTTCAGTTGTTAAAATTAAGACCAGTGTATTTAGAGAACTTATCATTACGGAAGATGAATAGCATTTTCCTTTTGATATCATATTCTATCTCAAGTATTAACTTTCTGTAATGCAAACCTACAAACACTAACATTATTGTCTGTAGATAAAGAATAGGGTAACTTGTGATCTATCATCACGTAGTAAGCAAAATGTCCAAAGCCTGACAGAGTATGAGCAGACTGTGTAGTCAATGAATTATTTCCACATTCAAACAGTATACTGCTCAAAATTATTTCCTCGGCCTATAACTGCGACGATGTTTAGACAAGGAGTGATTGGTTTCCAATTTTGATACAAAGCTAGTAATTTCGAGTGAGAGAGATTGTGGATTACAGCGATCCCACTACTGACCACGTAAGGATGAAAGGTACAGTTGATCTCGACGGAATAGAACTCAGAAAGTATAGGCGGCCGAAATACTCCGAACTGTTAACGATTCTGCCAGATTACTGCCTTATGTACGCCCGAGATATTAATATGAATATAGATATAAACATTCGCAAATACATGGCCATACGTGAGTATGTTTAAAACAAAAAGGGAAAGAAAGAGGGGAAGAAACGAAAATCGTTCAACCAGTTTGGCTTCAGCATGTCAGCATAAGCATATACACACAAAATCAAAGTTGCATTACAATGTATACTAGCAACTGTTAACTGGACATGTTATAGTTTGTTTGGGAGTTTAATTGTAACGTACCTGGACTCAAGTTACTCCATGCTGGACTTGAAACTAGATGGATCTAATCTTATCTTTTCTATTCTGGATGGGTGCAGCTCCACCGGTTCTCCAATTTCTTTTTTTTTTAATCTGATTTGACTCTCTATCGCTCTTGCTTTCTGTTTATAACGATATTTCTTTTTACTCTCTTTTATTCCTTCCCTTCATTTCTTTTAATCCTCCCCCCCGCCCCGTGTTATTTCGTTTTCCACGCGAAACTTGAGCAATATCGGTAGCGATGAGGATTTCGGAATACCGAGGGTTGAAAACAGTGTAGTGTTTAATATATGGATAGAAGAAATTAGCCAAGCCGTTTATTTAAAGTGTTTAGTATTATCCTTTGGAGATGATATTATAGTTGTTGTTGTTGTTGTTGTTGTTGTTGTTGTTGTCTTTGCCGTTGTCGCTGCCCTCTGCAGACACGGTAACACTGTTGATGTGTTGTTTTTATCGCTAGCAAGGCTACATTATATAGCTGCAGAGAAAAAGGGTTGGCATTGGCAGATTCTAGTTAACGTTGT
>NC_043012.1:20432909-20440409 GCF_006345805.1 Octopus sinensis
TATGCTGTTGTGAGAGACAGATAGAAATGCATATGCAGCGTCATAGAGGTCGGCTTTCCTAATGATGCAAATATTTCTTCGAGACCCAAAGAGAAAGACGATGAGGACATACATAAAACCTTTTCTAGAATTTTTTTGTAAATTATAGAATGTAAAAAAAAAATGTTATGAGGGGTTTATATGGCGTGCGTAACGCAGAATTCTGCCAATATTTCATTTGTTCAGAGTTGACAACACATGCAATCGCGCTCAAAAAGACAGCTTCCGAATCTTTTTGGGAAAATGCGTTTGGGAAAAGTGAATTAGCACCTGAGATTCTGCGTGGCAGAGTACATCAATACACCATATTTTAAAATTTTCACAAAACTTAATTTCTACAGGTGAGGCCAAACAGAAAAGATCCGTTTCTTAAAATGTAAATAAATAAATATTCAAGTCCTTATCTTGTAGAAGTTTTATTATCAGTAAGACTGGTGGTTGTTGATTTGATAGTATACCGCATTCCGTAGTATTAATGGCTCAGTGGTTAGGGCAGCGGACTCGCGGTCATAGGATTGCGGTTTCGATTCCCAGACCGGGCGTTGTGAGTGTTTTTTGAGCGAAAACACCTAAAAGCTCCACGAGGCTCCGGCAGGGAATGTAGGTGATCCCTGCTGTACTCTTTCACCACAACTTTCTCTCACTCCTACTTCCTGTTTCTGTTGTACCTGTATTTCAAAGGGCCGGTCTTGTCACTCTCTGTGTCAGGCTGAATATCCCCGAGAACTACGTTAAGGGTACACGTGTCTGTGGAGTGCTCAGCCACTTACACGTTAATTTCACGAGCAGGCTGTTCCGTTGATTCGGATCAACCGGAACCCTCATCGTCGTAACCGACGGAGTGCTTCCTCCTGTTGATTTGATAGTATACCGCATTCCATAGTATTAATCGGAATGCTTCTATTGATATGGGCAATATCATTACTAGCGGTAGTTGTAGTTAAGTTGATAGTAATTCTGAGTAAAGTAGAAGCCTCAGCAGGCACTGATGACGCGACACCATTAGTAAGGCTCGTAGCAACGGCGGAACAATCAACAGCGATAATAGTTATGTTAGTAATAACAGTAATGTCTGTAGAAACAGCGTTGACAGCTATGGCAACGACAGAGGTGGTAGATTGCTTATATCAGGCTTTGGTATCAACCAAACTGATCCTTAAACTTGGTTTAGCATTTTCGAAAGAGAATGTTTTCTTTCATTGGCAAATTGACGTCTCATTTCTTGGCAAGTTTAGTTGTGGATAAATTAATTTCCTTGCTAGCATATTTCAGGTTTTTTTCGGTAGGACCACGTGTTTTGACCACGTGTTGTGAATGTGAAGTGGTCCTGTTTCTGTTGAAAGTCTTGAGAGATCAGCGGTTCCTCTTTCTTTAAAGTGTGGCATCTCCAGGAGAAAATCAGTAGTGGATTTGTGGGAGATCAGCTGATTATAGAAAATGTATTTCCGTGATTTCAGGGGCCCTACGGATTTGCTTGGAATGGGACATTTGGTTCATTGTACTACTGAGCCTATCTTTCATCGGGTTTGTTTACTTTTATATGTATAATAATGATTTGTCATTGACGGGAAGGTGCCGATTTGATGTGTTCGAGGGAATCACTGAATCGCATTTCCAGTAGAATTCCGTTCTGACTTTTATTTATCACCTTATCCGATACAAAAGCTACAAATAATCTTTTCACAAAAGAAAACGGGGAGGCATCGCTTGTAGCTATTGTAACTCAGAGGGTTCTCATTCAGTAACTGCGTTTCCACTGAAGTACTTAAAATAGAATGCGACCTACTGTAAAAAATACATCACATATACCACGTTTTCTCGGATAAGGATCGTGCGATAAGCAATGAGACTTTCATTGAAGTGTGTTAACTTTTGTGGTTGCGGCATCGATGACCCGGTGGGCTCGGCCGACGCAAGCCCTATGGCGGCACGGCGTCGCGTCCGGGCCTGTCGGTTGGCGAACGCAACGCTTCTTAGAAAGACATGCGGCAAAAAGCCGCATGAGGCGGAGCGATAACAGATCTGTGATTCCCTTAAATCTCCGGAGCCGCAAGCGCGCTACACTGGAGGTATCAGCGGGCGAGTCTTCCCCGGCCCGAGAGGCTCGGGAAACCTCCAAACCACCTCCCGTGTTAGGGATCGGGGCCTGGAACTAACCACGTGAACGTGTAGTTCCCGGTAGGCGCGAGTCATCAGCCCGCATTGACCATGTTCCTGTCCTTTGTACACACCGCCAGTCGCTACTACCGATCCATGGGTCCTGTGAGGTCCTCGGACCTGGCCAACGAGTTCGCTTACGCGCGGCGGCATTTCGCGTCGCCGTCGGCGGGTTCTCTGATGGCCCAGAGAAGACGACCGAACCCGGTCGCTTAGAGGAAGTAAAAGATTAAGTAGTAGTGGTAGTAGTAGTAGTAGTAGTAGTAGTAGTAGTAGTAGTAGTAGTAGTAGTAGTAGTGGGGGAGATGAGGAGGTGGAGGGAGATGAGGAGGTGGAGGGAGATGAGGAGGTGGAGGGAGATGAGGAGGTGGAGGGAGATGAGGAGGTGGAGGGAGATGAGGAGGTGGATGGAGATGAGGAGGTGGAGGGAGATGAGGAGGTGGAGAAAAGAGGGACGAGGCAGGGGAGACAGGGAGGGGAGGTAGGGAGGATGGGGAGGAGGTGAAGGAGATGAGGGGAGGGGAGAGGAAGCGGAATGAACAGCGTTCAATTACTTGCTGTAATGTCCCGTTTAGTCTCAATGCGAGTACATTAATTTCGTTAATTTATTAGATAAATGTCGTTTGGAAAACTATAGATATTATCAGATTTTGAAGAGGAATAATATTAAGTTTTAGTTGAAAACACACTTATGAAAACAGAACTGAAATTAAAAATCTTAAACAGATATCTACGTGTCTTTCTCTCGTTCCTCTTCTTATTTATGTTAACGTTGTAAAGTGTCCATTACATCAAAGATATCTTTAGAAAACTGTCGTTCTGTGACATGATGGAAAGCACTTCTATAGATTCGGAGAATTTTAACCTGCTTACTGAAAATATCCTGATGCTAATATTTAGTCCACATAGGAATATTCTTATGTATTCAAATATATTTTACGCAACAGAGTAACATAAAACTATAACAATATTTAAAATAGAATAGGCCAAACATTCTATTCAGGGTAACAACAGTCGCGAGACTAGTTTAGCTAACAAAATTAGCGCATATTTTTATAGCGATTGCTTTCAAGACACATCATTTTGCTGTGGTATTCCTGTCAACGGATTTATGTCTTGTCACCTTCAAACTTTCAACGAAATTCGCTTGTCAAACAAATCTAAAAGAAGGAATCGAAAATAAATGTTGTCATTTGGTCCGTGTGTTGTGTGTTTGTGTATGTATGCATGTTCGTATGTATGTATGTCTGCATGTATGCATGTGTGTCTATAGGTGTTTGTGTGTGTCTGTATGTGCCTGATGATATGAATATATTTCAAAATTTATGGCAATGCATGTCTTATAGCAATATATGTCTTACAGAGAAGCTCCATATCGTATAACAACACGCTTCTATCTTATATAAAATGTCTGAACTTGCATCAACGTAACAAAGGGCAAATTTTCTACATATTGATGGTTAATGAAAATGATTTAAGAAATCACCCACGTGACCAATCATTGTCGTTCTCCACTTTCCAGTATTTCATAGAACATTGTATTTTCCATTATTTTAGTTTCACAATGTAGTATGTGAACAGCACCAAATATTTATGTCCCTTAGCAATGTAAATATCGCTGTTGTATCATTTTCGTTTGGTTCGGTTATAGTTTTCGTTTTTCACGTTTTACGTTCGTAGGAGTTAATACTCCATGGCGATTGTGGCATGTAAGATTTCTAAGATGAATGTTTTCAATCGTGATATACATAGTGCTCTTTCTCTCTCTCTCTATATATATATACATATATATATATATATATATATATGCGTGAGAGTGTGTGTGCGTGTGTGTGTCTATGAGTTTGTGTGTACGTGTGTTTCTATATCAATGAATGTATTCGACGGAATAAGTATTCAATGCTTCACACTATAACATTTTAATTTGTTAAACTTCGTCTCACGAGCAAAGAGGAGAACGGTAACTGGCCAACATTACTGAGAAAGAAAACTTTCTTTTGCTACTGAGATACTTCAGTGCTTTTTTTTTCAGCATTGAGTGTCTTTAAGAAATACTCAGACCGAATGACGCAGTTACACACATATGCACACACAGATATATAGATATTATAATATATTGCGTTATATTATATTATTTATATTATATTATATATATATATATATATATATATATATATATATATATATATATATATATATATATATATATATATATATATATATATATATATATATATATATATATATATATATATATATATATGCGTGAGAGTGTGTGTGCGTGTGTGTGTCTATGAGTTTGTGTGTACGTGTGTTTCTATATCAATGAATGTATTCGACGGAATAAGTATTCAATGCTTCACACTATAACATTTTAATTTGTTAAACTTCGTCTCACGAGCAAAGAGGAGAACGGTAACTGGCCAACATTACTGAGAAGAAAACTTTCTTTTGCTACTGAGATACTTCAGTGCTTTTTTTTTCAGCATTGAGTGTCTTTAAGAAATACTCAGACCGAATGACGCAGTTACACACATATGCACACACAGATATATAGATATTATAATATATTGCGTTATATTATATTATATTATATTACGTTATATTATATTATATTATATTATATTATATTATATTATATTATATTATATTATATTATATTATATTATATTATATTATATTATATTATATTATATTATATTATATTATATTATGTATATATGATTTGATTATATTCATTTCATAACATTTGATCCTTAAGACTAAGGCCGATTCGCAGACTTCTTCAAATAATAATTTCAGTTTATAATCAATTATGTTTATACGTATATGCTATGATGCCTGCTACGTGTTATACAATAGTTTTACATATGATAGAATGTCTGAAGATGGTTAACCAATGTAAGGAATTACAAATTTAGATGTTGTGGACTCTGTGAATTTCAGGCGTTCCATAGAAATAAAATAAAATAAAATAAAATAATATTAATTAACGTAATGAATTGTTCGTAATACGCCAGCACCTTAAATGTAAATCATTCCTATATGCTAATTATACATAACCTTACGCATAATTATTATACATACACAAATAAGCTTTATTAATTATACGAATGCAATTGAATAATTCTCTTGTTAACTATAATTTCTTCTCGGTTTAGCGATAGATAACTTATTAGGCCATATCCTGAATTATTCTATTTGTACAAATACATAATATTTATAGCTCAAGTAAAAATCATTCGAATATGCTAACTACACCTAACCTTATTCTTGATTATTAAACCTATACTAATAAATTCCCTAATCTAGATCAAAGCAAATGATTTATTCCCTACCGAATTTAACCATAATTTGATCTCACCATTCTAACAGAGAATTATTCATTTATCCTGATATTTATAAATATGTGTTTAACCTATTGATGTATAACCTTCCATTCTATTAAATCTATGTTTAAAGACTGAACTATATTGCATGTATTATTGAAGTTACCTTCTAATGACCGCGTGGTTCTGCACTTTTAGACTCGAAATGTCTCTGCCTTCTTGCGTTGTCTCTATCTTGGAGATGATTTATTTTTGAGAATTATACATGATTCATGAAATACAATCTTTAAATTCACTTGGCCAATTCAGTCTAATGGAATTCTTTAGCTTTTGACCGGCTACATCTTTGTACCTATATGCTTCTATACCATTCCGTAAAGTTACTTGGTATATTAAGATATGTGTATGTACATTCATATATCTGTGCGTATGGGTAAGTCTATACGTTTACATGTGTGCATGTATATATATATATATTATATATATATATATATATATATATATATATACATACGTACATATATATATTTATATGTGTGCATATATATACATACACATATATATCCATATATATATATATATAGCTGTATCCTTACACTTCTGTACATATGCACATATACGTTTCCATATCTGTCTAAGTGTATACCTGTATATTTCATTTTTTAAATTAGTTTATTTAAATAGGCACGTGAATTTGCATTTATATTGTTCTTTGTACATGTGTTCATTTATATAAAAAATCTATACATATCTAAGAGGGTATGACAATACACATATATATATATATATATATATATATAATATATATATATATATATTATATATATATATATATATATATATACATATATATATATATATACATATATATATACACATATATATATATACATATATGTGTGTAAATGTATATATGTATAGATGTATATATGTATAGATGTATATATATATGGATGTATATGTGCGTGTGCATATGTGTATATATTTATATATGTATACGCAGAAGTGCTTATATATGTGAGTATATGTATATATTTGCATTGTGTTTTTATACATGCGTATATAAGGGTATCTCTTCATATTTGCGTATATTGGTAGGTTTGCAGCTGAATGTGCTTGCATATGATGTACTATGCATATATGTGCGTGCATATATCTATATCTGTATGAATGTTTATGTGTCTATAGGTACATATATGTTTGTGTGTGCGTGTATGTGTCTGCTACTTTTGTCTCCGTGTGGTGTTTCAGTATATTAATGTTATTCGAGTATTCAGGTGTATGGTTGTGGTTATGTACTTTAAAGAATACTAATTATGATTTGCTTATGCTTCTATGTATGCGTGGGCAGTGTTTTGATTTCTCAAGTGTTCATTAAAATAGAAATTATTCTGAGGTGTGGTTAGATAAGGTAATTAAAATTAAAGTCCATAATCTTTTACGTGTGGTATTTTGGTCTTTTAACGCTATTTCAAAATCATCCCTGTTCATTACTATCGCATGTTCATTTCTATATTTCCAGTTGTATGTTCTTTTTTGGATTAATTCATATTATATTTCATTAAACGTAGACGTACGCTTTTTAATCTATTTTATAGATATTTTTATTTTTACTATACATAGTTTACTTCCTCTCTTTACCACTTCTTGTTTTCTTGTTAACATTAAGGGTGGCCACTTTCCCTAAACTTAGATGAAGCACCTTAATTGATATGAAACAATACAGCTTTATTTATACTAACTATGCCTAGCTAATTTCATCTAGTATCGGTCTTCCAGACATAGTGTGTATGAAACAAAAAAGTTGTATGTATACTTATGATAGAATCATTGATGTAAGTATGATATTCTGGTTATTCGATGAGCTAGATTTCTTTATCAGCATAAATTTGTGAATAAACAATTATTCTGTATAACACGTAACATAAATATCAACAAGACATGTAAATATAATTTATTATACACGGAAATTATT
>NC_043012.1:20450409-20507909 GCF_006345805.1 Octopus sinensis
TTCGGTAGAAGAGTTGCATAGCATAATTACCAGGTTTCAGGAAAACTAACTACTTGGGTTGATTCATTTGACGAAGAATTCATTTAAGGCGGGGCAACAGCGCAGATGCAAACTGATGACTGAGATAAATAAAAAATAAAATTCAAAGATAAAAGATGTATACATGTATAAATATATATAACGGGAAGCTTTATGAAAATAGACAAAAGACGAAGGCAGGTTTACGGAAATAAACAAAAGACGAAGGCAGGTGGAATACAAACAAACAATTGTATTAGTATGGCGCTCAGGAAATATAAATAAAACATACATTTATATATAAACAGGATACGGTGAATAGACTGTCGTCTAAAATAAAAATAACACTGACATCTCATCTTAACATATATATTTACCAAATTACATAAAAGCATCTTGAAATAGTAAAGAATAAATCTATTCAATAAAATCCCCATTTTCTTCAATCACGGCCTCCAGATGACTTCGGAATCTGCTGCAACTCTTCTGGACTGTCTCTTCGTTTTTGTTCGTGAACGCTGCCATAATCCGTGCCTTCAATTGATCTTTGGTGTTACAAGGAATTTTGTTGGTCTCCGCTCATCTGCGACCCACGCGTAATAATCAAGCAGTATGTGGAGTTTGTTGGGCAGATATTTGTGATAATGCGGTCACATAAATTGTCTGACGGCCACGACTGAGTTCTCCAACTTGTGTAGCATGATGCAAAATCCTGTTTCCTGACATAGAGTCTTCCAGCAGCCACACACTTCACCCAGAGCAGCACTACCTCTATCAAGCACTTGTTGTAGGCCACCTTGTTGAGTGTGAAGCCGTGTGAAAAGGTGAATGTATGCATAACGTTGCGATCATTAGTGATCACTCCAATAACCATGATTGCTAGATGTTTGATTTTTATCACTCTCTGTACATGTCCTCAGTTTGACAACCAAACACTCTGAAAAGTTCTGCTGGAGCTTCCGACGCGGTGGCTAAGCAGTACAGCATGTCGTTTCCAGACTTCTGGCAGAATAAATTGTCTCATAGCGCTGTATTTTCTCACAGACAGTTGCTAACTGACCCTACTATACTTTGCAGTTGACAAATTAAAAAAACAAAAGCAATGTGCATGTGCTGCATAAAAAATATAAAATGGCGACAATTTACGCACCGCACCCTGTTGCTGCGGTATTTCGTCATTTGTTGATGTGTTGTGCCAAAATCACAATAAATATCCCACGAAGAGAAAACATCGTTCCAGCAGCGGTCAATACCATGCATCTAGTCAGAGATGTAAACTCAGAATAGACACCACGGTAACTGTTTGACAACAGTGCGTATACATTACACATAACGTATAGCTGGGTATATAGGTATGTTCGTGAGTATGTCTGCATATACCCCGCCACACACACACACACACACACACACATATATATATATATATATATATATATATATATATATATATATAGGCTCAGGAGTGGCTGCGTAGTAAGTAGCTTGCTCACCAGCCACATGGTTCCCGGTTCAGTCCCACTGCGTGGCACCTTGAGCAAGTGTCTTCTGCTATAGCCTCGGGCCGACCAATGCTTTGTGAGTGGATTTGGTAGACGGAAACTGAAAAAAGCCTGTCGGATATATGTATATATATATGTATGTATGTGTGTGTATGTTTGTGTGTCTGTGTTTGTCTCCCTAGCATTGCTTGACAACCGATGCTGGTGTGTTAATGTCCCCGTCACATAGCTGTTCGGCAAAAAGAGACCGATAGAATAAGTACTGGGCTTACAAAGAATAAGTCCCGGGGTCGAGTTGCTCGATTAAAGGCGGTGCTCCAGCATGGTCGCAGTCAAATGACTGAAACAAGTAAAAGACAAAAAGAGAAAAAGAGTAAAAGAGAATATATATATATATGCATGTACATATTTATTTACCCGTGCATGTATATGCATACACACACATACACATATATATACACATATTATATATGTGTTAGTGTATATATACTTTCAGCTGTTCTTTGCCATCAGTGAGATTCTTTGCATGTTTATCATGGTCAATATAAAGAATTATATTTTTGCGTTCCTGCTGATTTCATTGTGTCCTTCCTGATTGCAAATGAAATGTCCCGGCACTAATTATTCCAAATAACATATTTTAATCGAGCCGTAAATCGATTTCTACTAGATATCGTGCTGTTAAGTATAGTAGCTAAATATCACTCAACCATTTTAAAGGAAAATGTATATTATTTTGATTTTATGTGGCGCTGCATGTAGCATCTGTTAGAATAAATGGCATGACCACAGCTGAAATGTCCCTGCATAGATCCGCGCTTGCACGGAACCAAATATGCACAAAATACCTATCAATTAATGAATTATTGACAACTGATAAAACTGGAAAATAATTTATAAAAGGGATTTCTTTCCTTGCTTGCAAAATTATTTATTTTTACCGTCTTTTTTTATAAATTGTAAATGGAAGTCGCTTTCTTCTTAGAATTTAGTACAATTGGTTTACTGGTAATAATCAAATTTCAAACACTTATAACTGAATATATTCGGTCTGTTGTTGATATAATTTCCAAACTCAGTTGCCTAATCTGATTTCATATTTAATTTTAAGATAAGTAAAGAATGAATAAGTTTATCAGAGTTTAATCTTTGAAACATGGCAGAGGGAAAAGAAAAAATATAAGTTAATCAATGTATATATATTCACACATAAACATCTGAATTACACTTTACTCGAATTTTAAGATAAGCATATTATATATGGAAAGCGAAAATCAAATTTAAAGACATGGTGTGCAGCGACACACTGTTGTTCAAACAATGTTTCTAGCCAAAATATTCTCATGTCATTGCTATTTTTAAACGTTCTGGAAAATATCTAATGATAGCTAATACGAAACAACGACTAACAGCTTAACGATTTCATGAAGGAGCATCTACACAGTTCCTTGGCATTCTAGAACTAATGCAAAATACTCTTCATATCACATTTAATTGTTGAAAACCAGGAAAGTACATGTTACGTGATGCACTACGCAGTACTCGTCGTGTGATAAACAGCCGAAAAGAAGAATCATAGCTGGACGACGGTTGGCTTGATGCTAATTAGCCATACAACAAATACATAATGACAGTGCCTGGACACTGGTTCTCGACGTGATAGAAGCAGTAGCCAAAATTCCTCCTTTTTATCACATTTCATAAGGAATGGAATGGGCAAATAATCTTAATATAGTAAAAACAGAATGGTTAAAATAGGAATATGTTTTATTATAGGTTTGGCTTGATTACATCTAGCTTGAAACTGAACGCAAGATTTATTATCCCAAATCACATCTAAGTAATATTTTGACATTTCCCTTGGATAATTCCCAGTTACCTAATGTCTTTCAGCAAATAGATATTGCATTCACCTTATATATACGAATTACAGATAAATTTTGCTAATCTGCTTGTAATACTTTCTACAATATTTGTCTCTCTCTATATTCTCCAGACACATTACGCAAGAAAAACATATTTATACATTGATATTTCCATATTATCATAGATATTCTCTTAATGTTAAAATGCAAAGGTTATCTAAATGATTATCTGCATGAGCTAGCTTCTTATAGATTTTTTTTTCTTATTAACGGAATTCTGCTTTTGCTTCGACATTGTGTAGAAAAATTATTCATAGAGCAGATTGCAGATGACCGAGTGGATAAGACTTGGAACCTGCCTGTTCAAAGATTCTGACTTCGTTTTCGTCTCCTCAGCATTTACTTCAGTGTGGTTCTTCGTAGAATATTTTATTTTGAGATGTACAATTTGTAGGATAGGAAATCGTATTAACTATTTTCTTTGCAATGCAAGAGCAGTGACATGTCCATGAAGATATCTATATCTATATCTATGTCTATATCTATCTATCTATCTATCTATCTATCTATCTATCTATCTATCTATCTATCTATCTATCTATCTATCTATCTATACATATATAGATATGTGTGTGTGTGTGTGTGTGTATCATCTGTTTGCCGTTATAAAACTATATGTACCAACAAAGCAATTAGAAAGCAATTAAAAACCTCCAACATCGGTTTTGTTTTCATTCCGGTGTAAAGACTGAACAACATCGCATTCAAATATTCCGTGTATTAGCTGGAATCCAAACTACTGCAGCTGCTGGTAGTAGTAGTAGTAGTAGTAGTAGTAGTAGTAGTAGTAGTAGTAGTAGTAGTAGTAGTAGTACCACCACAATTACTAATTACTTCTGCTGCTGCTGCTGCTGCTTTCACATGCGCTACTGCCCCTATAGTTATCACAAGGTCTACTACCATTTTCACAATTACAAACGATAGATTTTGATACGGTAGTCAGCGCTCATAGGAAGTAAGATAACATTAACTTATAACTACCACCCAAGGAATATTTGAAGTCTATTTTACCCTAGAACCCAGTAAACTAAATAAAATTACAAATTATTTAGAGGTTGTGTGAAGTTGAAGTAATCTCAGATCAGCACTTAGGCTTACACTTGAATGAAGCGATTTGTATTCAGTCAATAGATGATCTTTCGTTCTTTTTCTTAGATCTGGCTTGTCACATGCTACTATCATCCAAGCACTAGCATCTATCGTAACTCAACATGAAGTTTGCGTTTACACTTACTAGCATAGCGCTGACCCGTTTTTCATAGTTCTTTCATCACAGAAATTATACAAAATCCACATGATATTTGCCGTACTTAGGTAATAGAGATAACGTTATTTACTCCCGCTCTTAACCATCAATACCTACTTTATAAGGTCTATCATGAGCTCTAGGTCTCCTTTAGCTGGTATTTAACATAATGACATAATATTACTGGGATTACAAAATTCCTCGCCGACTGTGACGATACTCTTTCACAGATTTACCGTCTCAGCTAATTCTGGAACTGAATTACTGCGAACTTAACACGAGGTGGGTGAAATACGTACCGATTTTAGGCACAACCACACGCGTTTACACCAACCATAGTACTTGTATTTTACAGGATCCAAGTCTGAGGCTAAATGATTTTTCATTTCCTCTCTTCGAGTACTCAAATACTAAAAATGGTAAGCGACACTTCCTAAATCCTTCGTATTCAGGTAGTGGTGTCTGACCGCTCATAGATGTAGATACACAATAATATTCAATTCAGAAGAAATCATTTTATAAAAATTATCTGAAAGAGGTTTCATCAAGAACATGATGACTACTATTCGCTTGATGATATGTGTTTTGTATGTATGTATGTATACATGTATGTATATGTGTGTCAAGTCCTCATTAAAGCCCTATGATATACAGGAGACAGATTGGGAGGGCAATGCTTGTGATCACCACAGATGGAGGAAGCAGGTTAAGGAGGGGGTCGACACTTTGAGAGAGCACGTATTCTGCACGAAGAACTTACACGTGTTGCTCGAAAGCGCACTGATGGTGTAGTAAATTGGTCTGCAATGTTTGCACTTGTGTACTCTTGTCAAGAGCAGGGCTCATTAGCCATCAACGGAGCCGCAAATTCAAAATATAAGTTAGTCCTAGAGTGCTCAATGTTCCTGAAGGTCAGCAATGGTCTTCCTCGGTCATGAGTGGACGGCCATCATCTATGCATATATATTTGTACGTAAGTATGGGTGTTGAGACTTCGCCAAATGGCCTGCACAAATGGTTCGTTTATAGTGTTCAATTGCTCGTGCCACACATTAGCTCACTTTCTCCATCAAATCGACGTTGTCTGAACAGGAGCACGGTGTGTCATGCCCTAGGTGTCGAGATCGCGGAGCCACCTGAGAGTAAGTGTTTGGCTCAAAAACACAACACGCCATCCGGGCTAGGAATTGAAATCACGATCGCTAGATCGTAAGTGTAACAACCTGACCACTACCTTGAATACATATATATAAATTCTTACATTCATATACACACATATATACGTATACATACATATATATATATATATATATATATAGAGAGAGAGAGAGAGAGAGAGAGAGAGAGATAGATAGATAGATAGATAGATAGATAGATAGATAGATAGATAGATAGATAGATAGATAGATAGATAGATAGATAGATATACATATATTTGTAGAGTTTACAATTTAAAGGAAAAATCCAGGGGAATAATTACAAGGTACCGATATATTGCTTTGTGTGTGTGTACGTCTGTGTGCATCTGAATGTAAGTACGTTGCATTTCTGTTAACACGTCTGTTTGTTATTATATCCTTCCTGATGAGATTGATGCCTTGGTGACCAGAATTTATGCTGTCAGACATTTTTGAATGCATTCGTCGAAACATATGTAGAAGAATTCAAGATATAAACGGTTTAACAACATTACGAGAGTTAGTCTCCTTGTTCAATTACCCTATGTACATATATGTGAATGTGTGACTGTGTGTTTGTGTATATTTGTTTGATTGTTTGTGTGTGTGTGTGTGTGTATGTGTGTGTGTGTGTGTGTGTGTGTGATTCGGCTATCTGAACCTGACCAAGTAGGTTTCCGTAAGAAACCCTGTAATCTTTATTTTGAACGGGGCCGCATCAAAGTGCTTTAAATAATATATGTAACTCCTACTAAATATCTTCAGTGCCTCTTTCTTTCGTTCACTCACCAGTCTGTATACACACACATATATATATATATATATATATAATATATATATATATATATTATATTATATATATATTATATATATATATCATATATATATATATATGTATGTGTGTGTGTGTTTTTGTATATATATATATGTATGTATATATATATATGTATGTATATATATATATATAATATATATATATATACTTACATATATATATATATATATATATATATTATATATACATACATATATATATATATATATATATTATTATGTGTGTGTGTGTGTGTGTGTGTGTGGTGTATACACAGAAACATAGATATACACACACATGAATGTATACGCATGTATGTTTGTAATTATTTATATGTATTTATTGCTGAAAACTTATTGCTCTGCGGTACAGTTGCACGTCATAAATGAAATGTTTATCTGCTGGAGACATAATGATAACAGTGGAGTAATCACATTAAATACCAGGGATATGTAGAAGTATTACATATTTATCGTATAGTTTTGGGCAATAGTCAATTAGGGAAATTCACATTACGGTAAAATGTTGTAACAGCGTAGCTAAAAAAAGGATGTAGTATAGCATATTAAATTTGTTATGAAATACCAAAATGTAAAAATAAAAGATAAGCCACTGATGAGTTTGAAAGATTTTATTTCATATCAAATATTTTCAACGTGAATTTTAGATTTCTAGCGATAACTGCCAGTGATAAATTTAGCGTAATTTTATACCCTTTTAATTTATAGATCTGCTATGAATATTCTTTCAGGAATTGATAGCATGTCACATGCTACCTATACTCAGGCGACCGCATCATTTTTCATCTCGTCATTCATATTCTCGCACACTAAATATGTATTGCAGTAATTTTTCATAGATTTTATAACCTCGAAAAGACTACAAAAAGCAAAAAAAAATAAATAAATAAAATAACATGGCCAATACAATTCCTAAAGACCTACTATTCAGAAAGCATGTCAATATGTCTAGCTATGTAAATATAATACCTCAAATTTAACCATAATTATTCCGCTGGCATTTTCAATTATATCTAAATGCAGTTCTGTGTAATTAGCATACTGCATGTTCCACTTTCACACACTATATATGACGTTACGTTCAAAAGTGTATATATATATATATATATATATATATATATATATATATGTGTGTGTGTGTGTGTGTGTGTGTTTGTGTGTATAATAAATACAAATATACGTACATGTGTGTGTTTGCAGGTGTGTGTGCGTGTCTGCGTGTGGTGTTTGTATATATATATATATGTCGATATCGTTAAAAAGTATGGGTAATTTTATATAATGATATTTAATTTACTTCTCGTGTAATGTTACCTGGAATTCGCAAAAATCAATACCCGTATGCCATCAGATAACGATAAATGTTAATCGCGTTGAAAAAGGATAAATAACAATTCTACGTGAAATGATAATTTTCGAAAAATTACAAATTTATATTCCTAACCTTTCTAGTTTCAGAGTTCTCTAAGTTTACAAGTGGTTTACTAAGTTTGGTTTACTAAGCTGGTTTACTAAGTTTGAGCATCAGCTACTTCCCGCCAGTTTTGCCTGGAAAGCATGTTACGAAAATATCCTAGGAAAGAAATTTGCCTTCCAGGTTAAGTTTTATTGTTTAGACTAGGTTCATGATCCACATGGTGTGGTGTGTGAAATTTTCGTTGTTGTTATTCTACCCCTTTTCTATTCCTCCTTCTATTTCTTGTTAGTTTTTCTACTAATGCCAGTACTACTACTACTACTACTACTACTACTACTGCTACTACTTCTGCTGCTGCTACTACTACTACTACTGGTACTGCTGCTGCTGCATGCTCTACTACGCGGGTTACTGCAACTACAACTACGAGAACAACAACCATTACTACTGCTACTACTAATACACCTAAAACTCCACCATCTTCTCCTCCTCCTGCTACTACTACTAATGCTGCTTCCGCTACCGCTACTACTATTACTAATACTATATTTAACTTTATTACAACACAATAAATATTTCTGGTGTAAAGAATATGAAGAATCACAAAATTCGGTTTCAGATTTTATTTTTGTTCTTTTTACATTAAATCAGTTTGCATTGAGTTTCTGGATTTGTTCCCGCCGCGATGATTACGTAAATTTTTTAATCACACACGTGAAGAAGAGTCAGAGCGGTTTAGAAGGGGAAAATTTCTGTTATATTAGTAGGTCTTACGACATTGAATAGATTCCGTGTTTCCATTGTACATTAAGAATATTGGATACTTATTTCAATATTTGAATAAATATGGATATATATATATATATATATATCTATATATATGTGTATGTATGTATGTATATATATGTTTATGAGTATATATATATATATATATATATATATGTATATTTATATATGTATATTTATATATGTATATTTATATATGTATATTTATATATATATAGATATATATATATATATATATATATATATATATATATATATATATATATATATATATATATACTATATATATATGTAAATATATATATGTGTGTGTGTGTGTGTGTTTAAGACGTTGTTTTGATGTCTCTTTATGATTACATTTCAATTTTCTTTAGAATTAAATAATTTTAAATTAAATTATTTTCCATTGATGTAAGTTCACCGATTCCATGGGAATACTTCACATATGAACATAATTATTTGAAATCAATAGAGAAAAATTATATCGTTGTTCATACACCTGCATTAATACTCTCTCACACACACTCACACACACACATACACACAACACACGCACGTGCATAACAAATTCATGATGATCTTCAGTCGACAGCTTATAAAGGAAATGTTCTTTATAAACAACCGAACAAAAACATTCTATATATGCATAGACATACTCACACACGCCAATGTATGTATGTATGCTAGAGCACCGCCTAGAAACGTTAGGACGCCGGGTGAAATGTGTAGCCGTATTTCGTCTGTTGTTACGTTCCGAGTTCAAATTCCGCCGAGGTCGACTTTGCCTTTCATCCTTTCGAGGTCGATGTAATCGACTTAATCCCTTTGTCTGTCCTTGTTTGTCCCCTCTGTGTTTAGTCCCTTGTGGGTTGTAAAGAAATATATATATACGACAGGCTTCTTTCTGTTTCCGTCTACCAATTTATCTCACAAGGTTTTGATCGGGCCAGATGCTACAGTACAAGACACTTGCCCAAGGTGCCACGTAGTCGGATTGAGCCCAGAACCATGTAGTTGGGGAGCAAGCTTTTTGTAACGCTTCCACTCCTGCGCTTACTAAATGATGTGCCCCAGGTAAGGATGTATGGATGTAAATACATGCATCGTATTGCAAGCACGATTGCTAGATCACGGTTTCTTCTTTGAAGGCTTCCACGTCCACACTTCGCAAATCACTGAGGTTTTTTGGCAGAATGTTGAACGATTGTGAACCCTTGAAATCAAATCTATTACAGTACTGAGTCTCTATTATACATGGAGAAGAGGGTATATTTACTCTCATGCAGTGTTTCCAGTTTGGTAGTTTGTATAGCTTCGAGTTTCAAAATTCGGAACGAGACGTTCTAGGATTTTTCATATGTATATCACCGCATGTGTTAGCTACAATCACTTTAAGACGTAGAGATTATGTTTTTTCAGCAAATCTGTTTCAACGAGTCAATGTGCTTCGTGTTACGGCGTTAGATTGCCTCAAGTTCAGTCACCAGTCTGGTGCTTTGTAGGAACCACAGATGAGAGCAGTAATCCTGGCTAAAATCTCCGTAGGAGTAGCATAGCATCTTTTTTGATGGTTCTGAAAAAATATAGATACATACATACAGAGAGAGATAGAGAGACAGAAAGATTGACAGACACACATGCAGACAAACAGAGTGAAAGCTAGATAGATAGATAGATAGATAGATAGATAGATAGATAGATAGATAGATAGATAGATAGATAGATAGATAGATAGATAGATAGATAGATAGATAGATAGATAGATAAAAAGAAAGCGGGAGAGAGTCAGAGGGAGGGGAAAAAGAGAAAGAGTCAGTTGTAAATTGTGGAAGAGATAAATTGAGAAATGATAAATGCTTAACATTTTAGTGATTCCACCAAGTAATAGGTAATACAGTTATACAGTGATCATTTGCATTCCTATATCTATAGTAACATAATATTGATTTTTTATTTATTGATAGACAAAAATTAAAGTTCCTTTGAATTGTCTATTGTTGAATCATTCATATGTCCTTGCTTTCTAGAATCCACACTCAATATCAAATCTTCGCTAGAACTATTGGCTTAGGTAGGAAAATCAATAACCATTAATATGGATATTTCAAATGTAAAACATTAGTAAATGAAACGTTAATTGGCTTGCAAATACTGCTTGGTATTCGCATCAAACGTTGGAAAATGATGAATATTTTTTTTTTATACACACACTCACATCTAGACACATACACGCTTAAACACACAATATAAATGTATTATATATATATATATATATATATATCTGCGTGTGTATGTATGCTCCTATAACTGTAAGTGTATATACGTACATAGATACATATATACACTTGCATGCATCGCCGCATACATATAATACATACCTAGCTACGTATGTACATACTTACAAAACTTCATATATGTGTGTGTGTGTGTGTGTGTGTGTGTGTGTGTGTGTGTGTGTGTGTGTGTGTGTGTGTGTGTGTGTGTGTGTGTGTGTGTGTGTGTGTGAGTGTGTGTGCCTGTTATCGTTTGCAGCTTTGTTGCTATATTCCAATCTGAAGATAGTTATGTGCTTGAATAAATGTATTTTAGCACTGTAAAACATTTGTGACGTAGGAAAGTGAGATTTCGTTTTCAAAACGACATATTATTGCAATATAAATATTGTTATTTTATCTAAACCATCTGATGTTTACAAAAATGTAGTAGGAAAATATTATTATTAGTACTAATATTACTGTTGTTATTCTTATTATTATTATTATTATTATTATTATTATTATTATTATTATTATTATTATTATTATATTATTATTATTTCGAAATGTTATCTAAAATATGTATATTTGAAAGCTAATATTTGTTCCACATAAAACATTTCCTATAAAAATGATAGTTGTTTGCTTATATAAACTTTTCCTAGCTCTGTTAGTAAATATATAACTTATTGCATTGGGTTATAACTATCACTTATGTATATCTAGAATTATAAAAGAGAAAGACAAATGCCTAATTCAGTTTTGCAGGGAAATTAAAATCTGTCGCAATATGTGCATCCAGTATATACAACTTTATCAGACATGTACACTTTTCGAGAAAATAATTTAAAAAAACTCTATTGGGTTGGTAACTAAGTTCCCGCCGTTTTTTTAATATATATATATATTATATATTAACTTTTAATATATATATATATTAAAAGTTTTAAAAGGTTTAATAAAAAAATAACAACTAATTAACCAATAATGTATTCACCCTTGTTGTTTACAACTTCTTGCTAACGTCCAACAAGATTTTCGATACCTCGTTGGTAGAAATCACCAGATTTCGACTTGAAAAATTGATCCAACCAAGTTCTCAATTCTACATAAGTATTGAACGAAACTCCGCGCATAGCATTTGAAAGAGATCTAAAGAGCTGGAAATCCGTTGGTGTCAAATCTGGAGTACGGCCGGTGTGGCAGCACTTCCCAGCTACGCGTTTGAATAACTTCCTTGGTCATATTGGCGATATGAGAACAGGCGTTGTCATGCAGCAGAAGAACTCCGTGATGCCGTGTTCAGTCGTTCCATCTGTTGAACATGGCGATGACTGTTTGGTTCCATTCAAGCAATTCGTAATGGATAATCTCTTCTCAGTCTCACCAGAAGAACAATATCGTTTTACGCGGATGAAGATCATGTTTCACGCACGGTGTCGCTTGTTTACCAGGGCTAAATCATTCCTTAAGCTGCTTCATATTGATGTACAGGCATCATGTTTCGTTGCCATTAACGATTCGGTAAAAAATCGTTGCTTGTGTCCGTGAGTTAAGCAGTGACGAGCAAGCAAACCAGCGGAGATTGTGGCTCGTTGAATTTTGTTGTTGTCACTTAAAGCATGTGGAACCCATGCACCATACTTCTGAACTTTTCCCATCGAGTGAAGATGCTTCTCTACAGCAGTGAGGGAGAATTCCATTTTTTCTAGTAGTTCCCTTGTCGTTTGACGAAATTTTTCGTGCAAAAATCGGTTTAATGGACCTTTAATGGCCCTTCATTGAACTCAACTGGACGGCCAGAGTGAGGTGCGTCTTTGAGGTCAAAATTTCTATTTTTGAACTTGGTATACCAATCACGAGCGGTTCTTTCAACTATGGCACCCTCTTCATTCCCAGCACAAATGTCGCGAGCAATCGTTGCGGCCTTAGAAACTTGATTTAAAGCAAAAAGAAGGTGTCGAAAATGCTCGTTTTTCTTAACTTGACATTCCATTTTTATGATCTGAATATAAACAAAAATTAACTAAAATTAACTAGAAAAAATAATAAATTCCAAAATGATTCAAAAATATAATTCTCGAAATAAATAAATTCCAAAATTTAAAAACGCAATAGATTCCAAAACTAAATAAAACGGCGGGAACTTAGTTGCCAACCCAATACATGTCCCGAAATTCCTATTTAATGAACTGGTTTGAGGCCATCAAGTCTATTGAACAATATTGAACTTACCCCTTACATTGGCTTTATATATGTTTGGTTGGAGAAACCCATTAAATTGTGATTCGTACCCTCCTCCCTGCCACAGAAAAAACAAGACAGAACCAAATAAAATGAAGCTGGGAACATATTTAAAGCAAGGCTCATCGTTTTCAAATTCAAATAAAAATGCTCGATATCGTTCCCAGTTAGTACAAACTTAATCATGTTCTCAATGTTTTCATCTTAGACCTATTTTTATGCATATATATTCTTCCCTTGTCTATTCAGTTGAGTATAAATTTTGACCGGCCACCCAAATAGTAGCTAAGTTGTGAAGGAGATCATTTTGTTTTGTTCATCATTCTTTAAATCACAATCACAGATATCGTGATCCTTGGTAATGTATGAAATAAAGATATACAGTGTCTATACCAAAAGACAAATTAGTCATATTTTGTTCCAGGCAGCTTGGTATGTATCTTGTTGCTTCAATAATAACGACAGATATGGATCTGAAAGTATATCTCGGGAAGTGGATTTGTAAACTCTTATCAATGGCACGTAGATGCCTGGCGATTGTGGCTTAACTTCGTGGCCGTTTTAATTTTTAAGTTCCATCAATATTCTTTTTGACCCATCGATCTCAATATAGTCAACTCCGTCTGTGGGTGTTTTCCTTTTTGCTATCCTGTTCCAGACTGTTCTGGCCACCGCATCATACATCATGGGGAGGCATACACCATTTGTAAGTCATTCCTTCGCAGTTGATAATAATGTGGTTGATGTCTTCAGTCCTGGTCTTGCATGGACTACATTTATTTGTCAACATTTTCTGCCTCTTTTTGTGCCCTAGGTACATGGCGGAGATGTCTGGTTCTTGAACTGCAAGAAGGCAGCCTTCAAAATGGGATGTCATAAACGTTTTTTTATGACAAGCTTTTAATATGATCAATCCCTTCAATGGTTTGTGTTTCTCGTGTCACGTCCTCGTGTACCATCATCTCTGTGTACTGGTCCGTTTTTTTTCTTTTGATTTTGTTCTCCCGATAAATGGATTTTAACAATGCTCCTTAGGGAGAGATCTGTACCAGCTCTTCTTTCATGTCTCTAATCAAGTTCATTAGTGATCCTAATTTCATGGTCACAGACTTGGACGAGGTAGTTACTGGCCAAAAGTAAGCAACTTGCGAATTCAAAATTCTGTCTGATTCGGGTCTTGTAGAGACCGGATCAGAATGCCAAACAAGGATGTGAGGACAGTCACTTGCAAAGGTGCAGTGGGCGATATGCCTCATGGGCATATATGTCGAGAAATAAAACTGAGTTTTCAGTGTTAATGCTGAGCTTGGAGGTTTAAATGTGCCCCATGAAAGTTGAAACTGAAATAAATATGATTGTCATGTAATGTTTGAGTGCGCAGATGTGTGCGTGCGTGTGTCTATGTGTGTGTGGGGGGGGTCCTTTGTGTGTGTTTTAGGTAACAGTTAAGTGTGTGCGTCCTGTTACAACAATTATAGTGCATGCAAATCCGTATTACATATTAACATAATTACATAACCCCTTCTCATCTGCAGGCAGTTTCTGACAAGAGTTGAAGTTGAGCTGACAAGACCTAAGCTTTTTTGGCATATAGGATGCTTAATGTCAAGGAAAGGTATATAGAAAGACAGGGAATAGAACCCTATGCACATACTGAACTATACTTTTCTTGACAGCTAAGCATGTAAAATTATGTCAAAGCGAACAATTACATTTAGAAATCCATTAAAATAAAGGTTTGTTGTTGACAGGTAATATATTATTTTCTACTCTAGGGCCAAGGCCAGAAGTTTTAGGGGAGGGGATACATACGATTAGATCCACCCCAGTACGCAACTGGTACTTGATTTATCGCTCCCGAAAGGATCAAAGGCAAAGTCGAGCTCGGCGCAATTTGAACTGAGAACATAGCGGCAGACGAAATACCGCTTAGCATTTCGCCCGGCGTTCTAGCGTTTCTGCCAGCCCGCCACCTTTAACAGATAATATATTATTGGATCAATTGTACTTTTCCTATAAACCTCTTTTTTAAGAAATTCATTGTTTTTAATTTAACCAAAAATGTCCCAGCAGCTCAGTGGGAGGTTCAATTTAGTGATTAGGCGGCTATTTCTATTCTATCATATTGATCGTCTTTTCTAACTGCTTATTATTTATTACGGCAAACATTTATTGAATTTATGCTGAAGTAGCAGTAAAACAACGAATGTATTCTCAATAATAATGTAAACAAACCTCTTCAATATCTACAAAAAGAAGGCATTTTTTAAAAGAATGTTTAAGAGATAATAACTTGCTTTCATTTTCTGATTCAAGTAGAGCGTTTTCTCTGGTTAGCAATTTCTATAAATATATAAGCTAACGGTGCGATTTTTTCGGTTGACGTGAGAAACCACATGTAAACAAGATGAACTTCAAATATTGATTTCAGATTTTGGAACACGGCAAGCAATTTTGCGGGAGGGAGGCAGTCGATTACATCGGCCCTAGTGCTCAACTGCGACCTGTTTATATCAACCCTGAAAAGATAAGATACAAAGACGACTTCGACTGACTTTGAACTCAGAAATTAGAGCCAAACGAAATGCCGCCAAGCATTTTTTCCAAACGATCTAACTTTTCTGCCATCTCGCCGTTTATGCGCTTCATAATATTATATTTCCGTAATACATACTTTTGTACCGAAGGAATTGATTTAGAAATTTACTTCGTACGCAGATTTGTATTACTCCGGTTTCAAATTCTGCCGTGAGAAACGTAAAAGCTCTTTGCATCATCACTTAATTTATCGTCATTTACTAATTTACTAAGGGCAGCGAGCTGTCAGAATCATTAGCAAGCCGAACAAAATGCTTAGCGGCATTTCGTCTGTCTTTATACGATTTCAGTTCAAATCCCACAGTGGTTGACATTATCTTTCATCTTTTCGGGGTCGATATAATAAGTACCAGTTGAACACTGGTGTCGATGCAATCCACTTACCCTCCACTCAGAAATTAGAGGCCTTGTAGCCAAATTTGAAATCAATATTCACTAATTTGGAGGATGGGAGATTAGTTGATAACTTGGAACATACTTCACAAATGGAAAAGGAAAAGTCGGCTGAGACAGCGTTTGAAATCAAAACGCAAAAGCCAAAAGAAATGCCGGTCAAGGCGTAATCCATCGGTACTGATCTGGATCGAAACTGCAAAAATAATGCTTTTTAGTATCTAATTGGATAAGTTATATTACATGTTCGTTCAACACGACTCTATTTGATAACGACTCTAGTAAAATTCATAACTTCGACCATATATCGCAATAGTATTTCGCAACATGTTTTCAACGTAAAGATATTTGTATGTATGTATGTATGTATGTATGTATGTATATATGTATGTATGTATGCATGTATGTATGTATGTATGTATT
Source organism: Octopus sinensis (assembly GCF_006345805.1). Classification (NCBI taxonomy): domain Eukaryota; kingdom Metazoa; phylum Mollusca; class Cephalopoda; order Octopoda; family Octopodidae; genus Octopus; species Octopus sinensis. The sequence continues at coordinate 20,467,226 of NC_043012.1, forward strand.
TGTGTATATATGCATATATCTATGCACATGTACGTACATGTATTTTTACAAAGAGATATACGTAAATACATTCACGTATACAAATATTATAAGTATGTGTAAGGATATATATGATATTAAATATGCATATATGTTGTATATATATATAAATATATATATATGTCGGTATGTATGTATATAACGTGTTCTTATTTGGTTGGTTTTTTAGAGATTTATTCAATGTTCCCATACTTTCTTAGAATAATTTTTTACAGCAATTTCTTCCATAACGCCTGATGTAAATTCAAATTTTATTAAAATAAATTAACTTCTAATAATGCGTATTTAACAAGATTAACAGCGAAAAAAAGATGAAATACACTTTTGAAAAACAATGTAATTTATAGAGTAATAATTAGGTTATATGTCTTACGTAAACACAGATGGAGGAAACGATACGTTCCCTTGTTGCCGTAAGTGATAACGAAATGTGTAAATTTGTAGGTATTTTATCTTTGATCTCAGAATTGCGGATATAGAATCTCACAGCACAAGATGCTTTCACGAAAATGTAGAACAAAACTATCTAAACAATTTCGATAGAAATTATTCACTTGAGAACATGAATATATGTTAGCATTTCGAACAGAAATTATGCATAAAATAGATTAATCTTATAGACAAACACCACACATAACATACGCACACACGCACGCACATCCTTACACACACAGTTGTGCTTGTATGTATTTTTGCATGTTTGAGAAATATACAAATATAATATATATATATATATATGTATGTGTGTGTATGTATGTATGTATGTATGTATGTATGCATGTATGTATGTATATATATATACACGCATATGCATACATAAATATACATATACATATATACATATCTAATAGATATATACATATGCATACATATATATAAATATATATGCGTGCGTGTGTGTGTGTGTGGGTACACATGTGAGATGTCTGTGTAGAACCGGCATAGGTAAGTTGAAAATGAAAAGCATTTCAAAAGCGGATAATCGTGTGTAATTAGAATCACAAGTAATTTACATTTATCTGAAACAGATATAAAGTAAATATTTTCGTATATCAACACATGACAGTTTGTATACATAATCCATTGATGTCAAAATATAATGATTTTGCCTCATGATTTTCTTTGCAATTTACGCATAAGTACGTTTTCATGCATACATATATGTTTATATACATACATATATATATATATATATATATATATATATATATATAAATATATATATATAGAAGCAAGTGTTACTTGCACATAGGCCTGCCTCTCTATCTCTCTTAATATCTATCTATCTATCTATCAATCTATTTGTCGATCCATTAACAGGGACTGTTAGGTAAATGCAGCCTCTTGGCCAAGTGTCTTCACATACTAACCTGAGTCGATCAACCCTTTTTGAGTGTATCTGTTCGCAGAAAAGCGGTGTGAAATCTCATTGTATAAGTGTGCGTGTGTGTATGTGTGTGTGTGTGTGTGTATTTAGAGACAGACAGACAGACAGTCAGAGCGAGAGACGGCGACAGAGACATAAATTTATATATATATATATATATATATATATAGATAGATAGATAGATAGATAGATAGATAGATAGATAGATAGATAGATAGATAGATAGATAGATAGCTATATAGGACCTGTCTACCCTATATGAAAGACCTCTCCGAAAAGATACAAAAGATATGCGGCCCATATGAGAACAGGGCAGTATTTAAAAGTAATGCAACTCTTCGCAAATATTTCCTTCGAGTTAAAACCACCAATAGAAGACAATATGAGTAAGAACTGCGTATAACCCATCCCATGCAGCTGTGGTAGTTTATACAAAGATGAAACATGCCGCCGCCTCAAAATAAGGGTAGAGGAACGTCGCAAATTTGTGGCACGGGGAGATATTGATAAATCGGCTATAGCTGAACATGTATGGGAAAATGGAGACCACATTCTCCTGTGCGATGAAGTTAAATAATAGAATGAGAGCACTACTGGAAAATACGAAAATTAAAAGAAGCAGCACACATGCTAGTACACAACAGTCTCCTAAGCCGACCGAATGTAGATATTAGCAACATATTGGAACTGGTATTTTGCATGAGTCTTCCATTCTTTATATTTTTTGTTATTTCTAATTCCCTTTATTGTGTTTCCCGAATTCTTTTTGATATCGTGTCAAGCCAAATTATTGACAAATATATTCTTTCATATATATCAGTTATTTTCTTACAAAGAATTTAAATTTTAATTTGTCCCAATTTACTACATTATTTCATATACCCTTTTCGGGCTATATATAACGATAGTTTGGACTTTATGTTGAAACTAGGTTTTTAAATAATTAGATAATTAACATACGTCATTAGTTTATAAAGATTTGCATTTCAGTTTACTCTTCTTTACCTTTGAAAATCGTGATTAGTATTTTATCTTTATTTCCACCTGTTACTAGTTCAAAGTAAACTCACTCTCAACTCTCAACTCATAATGTATGCTGCATTATCCCAGATGATGAGCTCAAAAGATTGTTCCTCTCTTCATCATTTATGAAGGACAAGACTGTAAACCTGTTTTCAAAACTCATAGTAACACTTGTGAACGCATGGTTTCTTAGAAATCATTCATTTCTGGAAGATTAATTCAGGCGGATTCCATTTCAGTGAGGCTTGATAAAAATCCTATTGAGTTGCACTCTACAAACCATAGATGTGATCTTCCACACATTTTCTTCTATATTAAACGAATTGATTTCCATAACCCCCCTCCCATAGACACTAACTATATGATATTACTCGTAATTATATGTTTAACAACCATAAACAGGCAACTTAGACAACTAAAACCTAACGTTCATTGTTTCCGTATGCGGAGACCTCGAAATGTTAAATAAAAAGTGAGACATAATTACACTGAAGATCAAAAATACTTATTTATGTCACATCTGACTTAATGGAAACATCAGCAAATCTTCAAATATTTTATTAATACTATCTCACAATCAGTGCTTTGTCTTTGCCCACGCAACTCATATAATGTTGAAAGCTATAATCTAACTATGAGGAATCTGCTTCCAACTCTAAGAACCACTATATTTAGGACCAGTTATTACATTTTACACAAGTTACTACACATACCCTACTATACAGAAGCCTATTCTGAATTTCATTCAATGACAGGGTGTTCAGCTGATTAGAAAATAATTTCCCAAGAACTGTCATCAGCGTTTTACATAAGGGAAAATTGCCTCTCTGTTCTGAACACCAGGAATAATGCATCGCAGCATCAGACAAATTGGTAATATCCATTTCCTTCCAACTGCATGCTACAGACCATGCAATTTTCTCTCGAGAGGTTCTCCTTTCTAGAAATCCTCCCTGTCTCTCCTCTTTTCCCATAGGTGATCAATTCAATTACTACTTGCGCAGCAGACTCTCCAGGCTGGAAGGAACAAGGCATAGCAGTGTATCGCCATCTCTAAATTACCTAATTCAAATTATGATCCTCTACATAGTAAACAAGAATACAACAAGTTGTAAGTATTCGATGGCAAGATATTCGTGTCTGTATTTTCCAATCATATTGTCACTCCCTCTGTGTCTTTTTTCATTCCCGTTTTCTTTCTCGCCCATTTTTTCTTTCTCTCTTTCCCTTTCTCCCCCCCCTCTTTCTCTCTCGTTCAGTTTTTATTGTGTCCAAACGATGGTGACATATCTAACTCATCTTTTTCATATCGACGTACTTAAATCAAGGAACAAGTTCATAACTCGATTGAAATTATCATCCATACGTTCGGATTAACATCAAGAAGAATAATAAACATAATAATATGATCTCAGGTACCATCTATGGATTTATTTGCTGATGTTTGTTTTTTTTCCTTAATAAAACATAAAAGAATATTTCTTCCTATTTATTTTATTTTATTGTTATTGTTCACCATCATGAAAGATTATGTGAAAAAAAAATCTTCTAAACCAAGTTCTACCTGAATAAAAGTCAGATATTTTCTACCCTTGATGTTTCAATGTTTGGTGACAGGAACTCAAAAAGAACGCTTGAGATTAACTACCTATAAACTGTGCATCAATGGAAATCCGACACTCATATATTTTATTTCTTGGATATATGTTTCTAGATTATAAATGTACTCATTTAGTTTTCGCAATTCATTATGCCGACTTTTGCTGATTTGGTGTATATATTCGACTTAGACATTTGTCGCTCATAGCAATTTTTTGCGACTTATTCAGAAGAAGAAGGCTAATTCTTATGGTGTTTTACCGTAGAGATTCCGAGACCGGTGCATGAGGGAGAGGAAGACGTTGACATTGTCGACTCAAAGATCTCTATTCCAACCCGATGCTTGCAACAATCCGAACAAAGCTGTAAGCATTTTGTACACCAAAAAAGGTGACTGTCTAATAAACCTAACTTAGAATTTGATACTATAAAATCTGCACAAATAGCATTGAATAATGACAGTCATATTGTATGTCAGCGTATCTGTGTATATGAATACAAGTATACATATCTGTGCGTGTGCGCGCACATTTGTGTGTCTTTCTTTCTCACACACATTCTCACTCTTTCTCTCTCTTTCTTTCTATATATATATATATATACCTGTAAATGTAATATGTGACAATTATTCGGTAGCCTAGATAAAACTCTGAGTTTCAGATGCCGAGGTGGAAATCCACACTACTATCTCTTTACAGATAAATTCCTCTATTTACATAATATTGAGGTCTCTTTCTTTGTTTTGTTATCTTACCGTTTTTACCAATATATATATATATATATTGAGTTGGTGCATAATTATTGCAGCTTTTTTTCAACAAATTTTATTCAGCAAAAGCAATAACAACATGTAACAAAAATACCTTGAAATGATTATTCCGGAGCATATTCGTCACCTACTTCGATTACAACTTCCCTTTTGTTTGGCTGGCTGTCAGACCGTCATTTAAAGATGATTTTAATTAAATATACTTATTGATTTTGTTGAATAAAATTTGTTGAAAAGAACCAGCAATTATTATGCACCAACCCAATATGTGTGTGTGTGTGCGTAGATATATATCCATATAAAGCCGGCAAGCTGGCAGAATCGTTAGCATGTCAGTCAAAATGATTAGCGCCATATCTTTCGGTTCTTCACGGTCTGATTTCTAATCCCACCAACTACCAGTCAATCGTTAGGGAACCCAGCAACAGAACAGCGTCGCGTTCAGAAGGAAATTTTGTAACTCCTATCTCTTCTACCCCATGGCAACCAAACCAAATCCACATACACCTGCAGGGAATATAATCAGAAACAAATTATCTAAGTCGTAAATACCAAGCTGTGCTTGAGGCAAAGTGCCACATTACGTACCAATTATAGTTCTATAAATATATATACCTAAAGCGTGGCTGCTTATATACGGAAGCGATTGTGCATGATACACAAACTTTTCAACTTTTCCTTTTATACATCGAATATTCTGCTAACCTCATTTTAATCATTAAATTTCTCTCATTTTGAAATTACTTTCCAATATTTGTGTTGAACATGCAGACATATATCAAGGATTTTTTTTTTCCTTTTTCATTTTTGTTCATTTTTTTAAAAAAATATTGCATTTAGATTAAATTTTGCGAGTAAATCGAACACTCAATGCATATAAGCGATGTACAGGAAATGAAAATCATAAAAAATATATCAAAGAGGAAATTCATTTAGTTATGCTTAGGGAAGAGTAAATAATTTCAGGTTTTTGTTACAGTTAATTTCCCTTTTGAAATTTTCGGTAATCAATGTCATTTCTAAACATGCTGAAATACTGTCCTTAAACTAATGCATGATATTTTTTTTTATACATGTTTTATCAAATTACACACATGGAAACTTCCCTCTTTAATTTACTACTGTATTTTCAACATATAGGCGCAGGAGTGGCTGTGTGGTAAGTAGCTTGCTAACCAACCACATGGTTCCGGGTTCAGTCCCACTGCGTGACATCTTGGGCAAGTGTCTTCTGCTATAGCCCCGGGCCGACCAATGCCTTGTGAGTGGATTTGGTAGACGGAAACTGAAAAGAAGCCCGTCCTATATATGTATATATATGTGTATGTATGTGTGTGTTTGTGTGTCTGTGTTTGTCCCCCTAGCATTGCTTGACAACCGATGCTGGTGTGTTTACATCCCCGTCACTTAGCGGTTCGGCAAAAGAGACCGATAGAATAAGTACTGGGCTTACAAAGAATAAGTCCCGGGGTCGATTTGCTCGACTAAAAGGTGGTGCTCCAGCATGGCCGCAGTCAAATGACTGAAACAAGTAAAAGAGTAAAAAGAGATATAGAAACTGCTTTGTTTTCTTTTCTGTTTTTTACATCAATCTCTGCAGCGCTAAACTTCTACCTGTCTTCTTCACTTATGATTGTGTTCGTGTGTGTGCGTGTGTGTGTGTGTGTTTGCAGGTGTGCTTTTGTTTGTGTGGGTGCATGCATCATTAGTATTTATTTAGGTGTGTCTGTGTGCTTCTTTGTGTGCGTTGGCGTGTTTGTGTGCGCTATGTAATGCAAACTATAAACCTTCCTTTCAATTTGCTTCGTTTTACACTCCTTTATTTCAAAGTTGCATTGTAGCAGCTTTCCAAATCACTTTTACTTCCATTTCACATGAAGTCACTTAAACTACACTACACGAATAAAAATACACATGCACGCACGCACACACACACACACACACACCACACACACACACACACGCACGCACACACACAGCATACACACGCAGAGAATTGCACACAAGCACACGCTCGCACAATCACATTCAAAGACGCGTATACATAGACATATGTTAAATAATCTCATTCAATTTCCTTCTCTCTATCTCTGTATCTTTTTATCTCTCTGCACACACAGATATACGCAGATTCACACACACACACACACACATATATATATATATATATATATATATATATAGGCGTGTGTGTGTATGTGTATGTATGTATGTATATTATGTACAGACATACGTACACACGTGTACATACATATATACATATATGAATACATACATACGTACAAAAATACGTACGTACTTACACATACATTCGAAAGGAACTCGTTTTAACCAGATAAAACAAAGTATGTATTAGGAAGAAAGAGCACAATATTTGTGTATAGTTGGTTATTTATTATAAGTTTTAGACAAATATATTTTAACTTATTGACAGCAGCTGCGATTGTTTGAAGTCAATGTCAACAAATTTTCGTATATATATATATATGTATGTATGTATATATATGTATATGTATATACCTATATACGTATATATATGTATATATATATATACATATGTATGTACACACACATATATCATACATATATATATATATATGTGAGTGTGTATATATATACATATATATATATACACACACACATATATATATATGAGTGTGTATATGTGTATATGTGTGTGTACGTGTGTATTACCTATGTATGTCTGTATGTGTATGTATGTATGTATATGTATATGTGTATATATATATATATATATATATATATATATATATATATATATATATATATATATCAAAGATGTGAGTGTGGGAAAGAGGATGATAAATATACAGTGTTGTCGTACATAATATACGTTACCAAATTATAAATTCTGATACCAGAATCACTGTAATATAAAAGTCATATAGATAATAGGACAGAGAGGACGAATAAACAGCCATCTCTTTTTATTTCCTGACATGTTGCATCCATTTTAAATAAACTTCCTTGTATCTACTACGTATTTCCCCAAATTAAATGAAATAGTCATCTTCGTCTGTAGCTGGTGTAATTGGCTTCTGTTTTCCATTTTATCTAACAAAAACCAATCCTGCCTTCCATCTCAATCAAATTTCCACAAGCTTGTAACTTCTAACCCTAATGGAATGGATATTGATGTTCATCCATATATTTTATCAGAACATCCGAATACCCCTTTGTGTAACTCAAACTAAATGCTTTCACAAGTTTCCGCTTTGCTGAGATTGTCGTCGCTCTAAATACCTCGACTTTCTTGCTAATTACTGTAATATGGTTGGTTACCACTAACGTTTCTGCCAGCTCGACTATAATACAGTCCTGTATTATAGTCTTGCTAATTACTGTAATATGGTTGGTTACCACTAACATGGTCCTGAATTCTTCTATCTTGTTCGTTGTTCTTGCTTAAACTCACTTTTTCACAAAGTTTTCTAGGAATCCAATTTAGTTATAACTCCGTTGTATCAACGCCTATTTCAGCCCAATCTCCCTCAGCAAGAAACGATTCTGTCTGTTTATAAATTACATCAACATAATCTTCCCTATATTGGAATTCAAATCGTTTGTGATATTCCCATCAATTCCCTTATATCTTTGTCTCTATCACTTCCCCACAGTCCTGTATTATAGTCTTGCAGATTCTCACTTCCCGACTTTCGGTATCTGCATCTGCAACTCAAATATTAATCTCGTTCTAAGTCGAAGTAAATGCACGAGATTTGCTTCTCATTCGGGGTGATCAACATGTCGTTGAAACACACGCACGCACACACACACACACACACATACACACATACATATGCACATCTGAATTGTAACCAATCTTTCAACGGTATTGCCCGGTATGAATCTTCACATTCCTCATATTCCTTTCTAGAAAACAGTCGCTTCATTACAAACTCCATCGCAAATTTCAACATTTCATATACGATTCTACAAATGCCTCTAAATTTCTCAAAACTCAATTCCTGCTCTAGGTATTCTGCCAGCCTGATCGGCTAATTTCATTATATCTCTTCTCACAGAATATACTGTATAGCTTTCCAAGCTTCTCACAGAATATCCTGCATAGCATCCAAACTTTACTGCTCGGATACTTCGGTTAGCATCTTGTATACGTTCGTAAGAGACATTCTTCCAGCCACTTCTCGGCCTTGTGATTTTCTGTTGTTACACATTAATGAGACAACCTGAAAGTGGAAGGAACGTGGTGCAGCACTTACGTTCAGCCTGACCTGGTCCACTGCTCTGCAGAGATTACCTTCATGCCTTGGCTTCTGCTGCTACACAAGCTCTAATATGTAAAGTTTACTCTGTTAATGAAAAGCATCTAATTGTTATACTGTAATGTTTGTATGAGAGTGCGTGTTTATGCACGTGTGTGATTGTGCATGCCAGTGTATGCAGGTATGTATCTTTCAAATTTAACTAGTTTCATAGTCTTTGGCCATGGTGGAACATCACCTTGAAGTATTTAGTCGAACGAAACCACTCTAAGATTTTTATTTTTATTTTCCTGTTCTCATAAGCTGAATCGCTACTTTACGGGGCCGTGAACAAACTATCATCGACTGTGAAGCAGTGGTTGGAGACAAAAACAACGCAAAGACGAAACACACAGACACATAGATATATATGCATTCACACACACATAGTAGTATATGTAAGTGTATGTTGTATGTATATATGTGTGTATATATGTATATATGTGTGTGTACATATATATATGAATATATATGTACACATATTGGGATAACCACTACTTAATTACCTTGCTTTCTTCCTAGCTCTCCTGTGAGACCCTTCTGTCTGGCATTCGCCATGATAGATCGCTAGGCACTACACGTTCTGAATACAAGCGTTTTCCTTATTGGGGTGCACCGATTTACAGAGAACGCAGAGGTCTCCACAGGCTGCTTTGAGGTGATACACCGTGTCGATTTCCCCCTTGTCCTACATTTTTAATCGTAAAATCGAATAGGGGCAGGGATCTACCGGTTTCAATGTATTCCATAATGAACACATAATTAGTTCATTCACTGATGCTGTGTGAAATGCTAAAGCACCTCACACACAACTCGCACACAAATTGTGCACAACAATATCAATAAGCTTATATATCTGTATGTATACATATATGTGTGGGTTGGTGCGAGTGCGTGAGTGCATGTGTTGGGGTGCATTTATGTTTGTATACAGACATACACCAACATATACATATGTAAATGTGTGTTTGTGAGACAGAAAGAGGTGCGTGTGAGTGTGTGTGTGTAAGTAGATACATATACACATTTATACATATATTTAGAAATACATAATACCTTTGTAGATATATATATATATATATATATTATATATTATATATATATATAATATATATATATATATATATAAATAGTATTGGTGAATTGAAGAAATGGAGCTGCACGCAGATTGAACAGAAATCGTTTTATTTCATTCTACACGTGTTTCGAAAGGCACAATTTACCAAAATCCGATTGAATAATGGGACCATATTGTGTCTTTCTCTTCAGGAAGAAAATAGGAAATCCGTTGGAAAAAACAAAAACAACAGAGGCGGAGCAAAAACAAATCGAACTAGGCTCCTAAGAGCCCATGGCGAAACTGTTTATCAGTGTATGTTGAGAACCGGTGGCTGAAGAATTTAACGGGTCAGGCATCGGTCAATCATGTGGATGAGGGTGTGTAGATGTTCTTTGTGACCGAGAATAAAGTTCTGACTATTTAAGGAATATTGGATGTTTTATAAGGGGCGAGAAAAAATCTACTTAGAGACGTGTGTGTGTGTATACTGTTCTATATATGTGTGTGTTGGCGTAGGGGTAGAAAACATTTTTTGTGTACGTGTGTGCGTTTGATCGTTCGGCTGTCAGTGGCTACTGCAGTGAGAACCGTTGGGTGGCAGAAAAAAATATATATATTATGTTTTATGTGTGTGTGTTCATCTAAGCCTGCCTTGTCAAGGAAACCCCCCGTTGTGAAAAAACCAAGCCCCGTTTATCTTACAGGAGTAATTCCCCTTGCAGTGGTTAATCGTAGATATCTTAAAGGCTATTTCAGAATTTGTTACCAAGGGCTATGGGTGCCGGTATTATTTATAAACGCTATTTAAAAGCCAGATAAGTGTAACGCCGCCAATGGGGGCATCGAAAAGCCGACTGTAAAAGCCCGTTTACCATCCGGCCTCTGGCAAACAAAATATGGAAGAGTTCGGAGACACAAAGGTTGCACTGCCTTCTGCCCCTATCAAATGGGAGGGCCACCGACAAAATTGACCATTCCAGCCTGTAGCTTAAGTTCGTATCCTTCAGTCGCAATATTAGCTTACTGAGTCCTGTGGTCTGGCGCTTGTTCATGTCCCGAAAAGTTGCGTAATGGTTGGAGACTCGCAAAGACAATCTTGAGGGTGAGGCCCCTACATAAGTGAAGACATCTGGTTCCATGTAAACCTTGCATTGGTAGACGGCGTTTTTGATCTTGGAGTTCGCCGACGTGAATCTTATTCTGCTAGGATTAGTTCTGAATTAGAACTGCGTTCCTGTCACTATATTCGTTCCGAGACCTGCAGCCGCTTACTACTCTATTTTCCACTACGTCACTATTAACTATAGGAATAACCCCTGATTCTCCACTATCTATCAGAGTGCTGTCATTGCTAGTGCCCGTGGTGCTGCTATTGCGGGAAATGATGCTGGGGATGCTATTGGGGCTCTCTACCCTACTCCCATTGTTACCGTCAACCACAACACCCCTATTTATAACTATACCCCTAGTGGGTACTCCCTGGCTGGAGCTGAGATTATGTGTCACTGTACTGGCTCTCATATCATTATTACTACTATAATTATTCCTACTGAGCATTAAACCGGGAGCGGAAGAGGCTGTGCCTCCGGAAAAAGGTGATAGGGTCTTAGTAAGTATCCTATTATTATGGGAGGCGATTATCTGGGCGAGGTTTTTAGTGTTGGAGAAAGCTATCCTAACTTTATGCGAGTTAACCGTGGAGTAATATTTGGAATTTCTGGGGAAGTTATTGGCGATGGCTTGTCTAAACATGAGGGGGAGGTTAGTTCTAATCTGCTTACCAAAGGGGATTACAAACCATATATGCTTATTCCTATCAGTGTGATGGGTCGGGACGCCAGCTCTCGCATTCGGGTGGGTGATTCTCGATGAATAACGGGTCTTGGTTTAGTGTAAGACCTCCCGGACCGATAATTATCCTTGTTCGCTAAATTAAATGCGGGAGCGACTACCCCGGCATCCGCCGCGCTCCCGTCCTTACTTAAATGTTACTGTTATTATATACGGCCCTATCCTGATAACCGAATGATGGCATCGGAAGGGCCGGATCAATATAAATTACCTTCTGCCTATAACCGGCCTTGGATAGTGCGGCGTTATAAAATCCGCTTTCTGCATAAAATATCGGCACTGGCGGACAAGCCAGACAATCTTAGAGAGATGTTAAAATTTGGTTAAAAACATCTCTCTAAGATTGTCTGGCTTGTCCGCCAGTGCCGATATTTTTATGCAGAAAGCGGAATTTTATAACGCCGCACTATCCAAGGCCGGTTATAGGCAGAAGGTAATTTATATTGATCCGGCCCTTCCGATGCCATCATTCGGTTATCAGGATAGGGCCGTATATAATAACAGTAACAATTTAAGTAAGGACGGGAGCGCGGCGGATGCCGGGGTAGTCGCTCCCGCATTTAATTTAGCGAACAAGGATAATTATCGGTCCGGGAGGTCTTACACTAACCCAAGACCCGTTATTCATCCGAGAATCACCCACCCGAATGCGAGAGCTGGCGTCCCGACCCATCACACTGATAGGAATAAGCATATATGGTTTGTAATCCCCTTTGGTAAGCAGATTAGAACTAACCTCCCCCCTCATGTTTAGACAACCATCGCCAATAACTTCCCCAGAAATTCCAAATATTACTCCACGGTTAACTCGCATAAAGTTAGGATAGCTTTCTCCAACACTAAAAAACCTCGCCCAGATAATCGCCTCCCATAATAATAGGATACTTACTAAGACCCTATCACCTTTTTCCGGAGGCACAGCCTCTTCCGCTCCCGTTTAATGCTCAGTAGGAATAATTATAGTAGTAAATGAAATGAGAGCCAGTACAGTGACACATAATCTCAGCTCCAGCCAGGGAGTACCCACTAGGGGTATAGTTATAAATAGGGGTGTTGTGGTTGACGGTAACAATGGGAGTAGGGTAGAGAGCCCCAATAGCATCCCCAGCATCATTTCCCGCAATAGCAGCACCACGGGCACTAGCAATGACAGCACTCTGATAGATAGTGGAGAATCAGGGGTTATCCTATAGTTAATAGTGACGTAGTGGAAAATAGAGTAGTAAGCGGCTGCAGGTCTCGGAACGAATATTGACAGGAACGCAGTTCTAATTTCAGAAACTAATCCTAGCAGAATAAGATTCACGTCGGCGAACTCCAAGATCAAAAAACGCCGTCTACCAATGCAAGGTTTACACGGACTCAGATGTCTTCACTTATGTAGGGGCCTCACCCTCAAGATTGTCTTTGCGAGTCTCCAACCATTACGCAACTTTTCGGGACATGAACAAGCGCCAGACCACGGGACTCAGTAAGCTAATATGGCGACTGAAGGATACGAACTTAAGCTACAGGCTGGAATGGTCAATTTTGTCGGTGGCCCTCCCATTTGATAGGGCAGAAGGCAGTGCAACCTTTGTGTCTTCGAACTCTTCCATATTTGTTTGCCAGAGGCCGGATGGTAAACGGGCTTTTACAGTCGGCTTTTCGATGCCCCCATTGGCGGCGTTACACTTATCTGGCTTTTAAATAGCGTTTATAATAATACCGGCACCCATAGCCCTTGGTAACAAATTCTGAAATAGCCTTAAGATATCTACGATTAACCACTGCAAGGGGAATTACTCCTGTAAGATAAACGGGGCTTGGTTTTTTCACAACGGGGGGTTTCCTTGACAAGGCAGGCTTAGATGAACACACACACACATAAAACATAATATATATTTTTTTTCTGCCACCCAACGGTTCTCACTGCAGTAGCCACTGACAGCCGAACGATCAAACGCACACACGTACACAAAAAATGTTTTCTACCCCTACGCCAACACACACATATATAGAACAGTATACACACACACACGTCTCTAAGTAGATTTTTTCTCGCCCCTTATAAAACATCCAATATTCCTTAAATAGTCAGAACTTTATTCTCGGTCACAAAGAACATCTACCCACCCTCACCCACATGATTGACCGATGCCTGACCCGTTAAATTCTTCAGCCACCAGTTCTCAACATACACTGATAAACAGTTTCGCCATGGGCTCTTAGGAGCCTAGTTCGATTTGTTTTTGCTCCGCCTCTGTTCTGTTTTTGTTTTTTCCAACGGATTTCCTATTTTCTTCCTGAAGAGAAAGACACAATATGGTCCCATTATTCAATCGGATTTTGGTAAATTGTGCCTTTCGAAACACGTGTAGAATGAAATAAAACGATTTCTGTTCAATCTGCGTGCAGCTCCATTTCTTCAATTCACCAATAATATTTTAATTTCAATTATCCGCACCAACGCACGGTTGCAACACCATATGGTTGTACCTCCAACCGTGCTGTTTACTGCTGTGATTTTTGCTACTAAGGTATCGGTTAAACTTTTGATTAATCTACTACAAGATTATTCATCTTTCTATTTCACAAATTATATATATATATATATATATATATATATATATATATATATATATAAAGCTGATATATGTACGTGTCTCTATGTACGTTTAGGAGTGCGCGTGAAGGTGTGTGTGCATGTAAATACAAACTCATTAACGATTGTGCAAATTTAGCAAAATTTCGATGTTTGGAATATACGAATGTTGTCCTACAGCCGACGTCGATACTGGAATGCATTTATGTTATTTGAAGGACGAATTCTTTTCGAAATAAAATCGATAATAAACACTCCTGCCTGCAGTATCATAAAATATGCAATAATTTACATATTGTCGAAATTTCATATATTTCGAGCAAGACCATTTTGACATACATTTCTCTATGATAACGGTTATAAAATATAAATAACTCAATTTCATCTATATTAAAAAATTCATGTAGACAATTTCAAATAAAACTTCGCACACACACACGCTCACTCGCAGCGACACTAACAAATACATACATACATACACACATACATACACACACATACATATATATATATATATATATATATATATATATATATATTTATATATGCATATATATATATATTATTTTTATTCTTTTATGTGTTTCAGCCCTAAGGTTGTGGACAAGCTGGGGCACTGCCAGTGTTGTAGTCTTTTAATTGACCAATCCTATTTGATTTGCTTATGGTGAACAAGGGAGTTGGACACTGTCGCTCTCTCTTGAGTTTCCTGCCTTGATAGTGGTTCACATGGGATCTTGGATAGCAAGGGGTCTAGTTTATTCCTGAAATCATTTATCTCCACTTTATGGAGATCTCTCAGATGTTTTGCCAAGGCGTTAAATGGCTGCGGGCCGTTGAATGCCAAACTATTGCAGTACATGGTCCGCATATATATATATATATATATATATATATATATATATGTGCGTGTGTGTGTGTTTATGTATGCATGTATGTATGATGTATGTATGTATGTATGTATGTATGTATCAGGTCATTAAGTATGAAATGTCCGATTTTCTTATACATCAAGTTTTATAGTCGATAACTCTAATGTTTTATCCTGACAGTTCTTTGTTTCACAACATTGAAGCGTTACATAATCCCTTTTCCCAATGCAGTTCATGGTATCTGATTATATTGTGAGCTTTCTCTTGTAAATCACTTTTTGTGAACCCATGGATAGATCAAAATTTCCTGTTGTTTATGAATATGAATTCCGTTGTGGAAGCAATTCATTCCAGACAGCTTGAAACAGCAATGTGGTGTTCAGTGAAGATATGGCGAATGAACGCACTGAATCTGGGCTTTTTGAGAATTTTTGTTTGGCGACTTTACTCCTGAAAATCAGTCCCATAGTTGAGATGAGACCAAGGTGGATAATTATGAGCTGGAAGCTTTGTGGAAGCGGATACATCTCAAACTACGTGTGAGTAAGCAGCAAGGTTTGGTGTTTCGATTCCAACTGGACAATCTGAAACAAATTGGAAAGGTAACACACGAACTGAACGAGCATCAGGTAACACGTCGTCTTGAAACATGCTGTGTTTTGCTGTCAGGGCATAAAACCGAACCAATTTTGCATCGTCTTGCTACGTGTGATGAAGATGGATTCTTTTCAAAAATAGCAAGTGTTCTTCACGGTGTTGGGATAGATACGAAGTACAAAAACACAATCAAAACAACAATATTCACTAAAAAACGTTAATGGTGTCTTTCCGGTGATCCAGCGCCGTGTCATCGACTACAGCTTCGAGACTTGGTAAGTCAATTACAGCGGATGGATGCATCAACCAAATGTTTGAAACTTTGAATGAACTTGCAATTAAACAACCGAAATTGGTCAATTGAGACATGCCAATTCTCTTGCAAGAAAATTCTCGACTACATGTTGCACAGAGAACGCAACTCAAGTTACAGGAACTGAACTTGAAAGTACTCTGTCATCCACCATATTCAAATCTGAAGAATATGCAGAAAGAAGTTTTCGTGATTTCATCACCTCATGCTCTCCAGAATTCTTCGCTGCCAGCATAAATAAGCTACCGCTAAAATGGCAAAATTGTATTGATAATTTAGCTGCATACTTTCATTAACTGCATTGCTTTTTGTTGAGATAAAGTAAAATTAACTTTCATTTGAAAATCGGTCATGTCATTCTTAATGACCTTATATATATATATATTATATATATATATATATATATATATATATATATGCATATACACATACACGTGTACTTACATACATACGTACATACATACATGGATAAATAGATGATCAATAGCTGTCTTCGTACTAATACATCTGATCCTCACTTCATAAAATAAATACCAAAAGATGTTGGGACAACCTACACTCCTGCCGCTGTCCTACATACACGTTGACAGGATTCGAGCAGCAGTAATTTCCCAAAAACCAACATCTGGTTATTCGTTTAGAGTTTTCAGTGCATTCACAAGTGTCTAATTAATCGCAGACTTCTGCGCATTGAAAGGTCACAGCTCCGTTCCTACGGGCATAAGATTAGAACGTCTCAAGAAAGACTCCGAAAACGTATCATTTATGCCGAGCGAAGCCCAGCAGACCTACGATTGACCAAGAACGACATGGATTCCTAATAACTTTAGCCTCGATCGTTCATGCCGACGTTTATATAAATCTGCTTATATTATTAAAGGTATGTATGAATAGGGACATATCTTCACATGTACATGTTTCGAAGTTGCATATCTTTTTTTAGCTTTGTCTTTGAATACCTATGTATCGTTTTATAAAGTATGTCTTGAAATGTATTTTTATCATTTTGCCCTTGGTTTGGTTGTACGATTTGATTTTGATATCCTGGAATGTAAATAAATGCAGGTGTAAGCAAATTACTAGTTGTAATAAATTTAACTGGTGCATACATTAACAAGTTAAGAAGACTCTCTAATTAAGTCATGCTTTACAAACCCAGAACAAAAGAGGCCAGAATTCATTAGAACCAGTAGTTTGATGAGTAAATTAGTCAGCCTTTATTAGATGTCAAATGTAATATATTTAGTTACCATACGAAATATTATTATCACTGTGTCTTCTCGATAAATTATGGGGAAATCACTCAAGGAAATCAATATCATATATCATTGTTGTAATAACAGGTTTACCACAAATCGAACATATGGCATCCCTTCTTGCCAATAATATCTACATTTCTAATTATATATGTACGTAAGTGCTCTTTCCTTCGAATCCATTATCAATTGATTTCTTACTTAGGCACAAAAACTTAAAATTACAGAGGGAAATCGATTTGTGACGCTCATGCATTTCTTGGTATTATTTATAGCGTAAATGACATTCAAAATTCTCAGCCGCTTAACACGTTTTCGAAGATGTCAATGTATGTGAGTGTATTTGTGTTTTAATGACTCTACTTATATAAACATTTTGCGTAGGTAGAAGCATGGCTAATGAGACAGAATTTCTGATATATTCTGAATAAGTTAATGAAGACGAACAAAGACTGTGAAATTCACTGTCTTTTGTCAGTAACGAAACTTCATCAAAAATCAATAGTTATATATTCCATTCAAATTCTGCGATTCACATCTTATATTTCAATTCTAAAACAAAGAATGAAATATGTATTTAGTTTCTCAACACATTCTCTCATATCCAATTATCATTAAACATTAGGAAGTCCTTAACCGTTAAGACATGTTCATACGTGCAGCCTTAAGTAATATTGTATGAATTTATTCAGGATATACAAACAATAAAATATATTTACACATGACTCGCAATCACATTGAGAAAAAGGCTTTCAAAATAAACACAACGAATTCTTTGTGAGATTCTATTTATACTGATTTATCTCTCTAATTGATTATGATTTCCTTACGCTGTACCAAAACTGAATTCTTCCCTTTAAAACATTTTAATGAGATTAGAATATAATCTTGATTAGTTCTAAAAGTCAGTTACACAGAAGGACAATCGATTTCCAATTTAAGAGTATTATTTAAATTATAAAAGCAACGAAATAGCAATTTTTGTATCTTACATAAAGCAGCTACATCACTAACAGTCCGATAAACTGAGGCATTTATTTCGATATATCATCTCTTACAGTCTATAGATTAAAAACACAGAGATATATCAGTGGTAGGCGGAAATCGTCAAGTAGCAAAGGTGACATTCCCAAATTCATAATTCTGCCTCATTGCTTTACGTCAGTAGCAAATATTCACGGACAGCTGCGGGCAAAGACAAATTAGCCGCTACAGATACTAAATAGCAATGCAGTGATTGAGAAATTGCCGAAGTCGCAATTAGCTAGCATGACGAATAAAATTTAGTTATTTGTGACCCAAGCAGAATTAGTTTAAAACAGAAATCTGGATATCCTACTTAAAGAAGATACATCGTGCATTTTTTTGGTTTCTCGATTGACTAGGCAAACATCGGCAGCTGAATAAGAAAAGTCAGAAGTTGTTAATATTTTATAATTATATATTAAACCTCATTAAATATGTGAAGTATATATGCCACACAAATGTGGCTAACCACTAAGGGTGGATGCTACTGTAGCTTGTAGCACCAGGAGAACATCTTCTCCAGCTGGCTATTGACACACTTTCTGTGCCCTATCAGTATTTGCAAAGGGAAGCCATACTTCCCATCGTCGATCTGACGTAATACATACAGATCTGGGTTTCTGGATATTTACCGTCGTCAGCGCACCTGGGGCTACAAGCTACAGTAGCATCCCCCTTAGTGGTTAGCCATATTTAAGTGCTAAATATACTTCACATTGTCGTGCAGCTACTATAAACTTCGTTCAGAGATTAATTATTTCTCATTAAATATTTTTAAAGAGAACAAGAACATTATTTTCCTTACTCATTAATTGCGATATCATAGATTTCTGACATTAGAGTTGCACTCGTAACAGAAGAGATTTGAATGTAACAAATTAGCTGAATACAACATGTTTTCTTCTGATAGTGGTGATGGTGGTGATTTGGATCGATTAGCTTTAAGCTTTTGTCAGTAATAATTTAGCTGAGGTATGATCAGCTGTGACAATCCTTGATAATTTAGGGTGATTATACTAAACTATATTATCTCATGCGTAAAAGATAGGAATACATCTTGGCATATGTTCTTTCGCTTTTTTTCAGGTAACAATTCGGTTTATGCGGTAAATTTGCTTGTTATTTCTGGCAGAACAAGCGACCATATCCATGATTTTCTCAGGTTTCTTTTGTGCTTGTCCGTTTCCATTTTACTAAATCATTAATGTAGATTCAATCGATTTTGTTAAACGTAATTCCATGCAAATTTTATTCATTCTAAGATCTTCTCATGAACTAAGCTAACAATCATACATAGACACAAACGCACGAACTCGCACACACATACATACGTACATACATATATACATGCATACATGCATATATGTGTGTTTTGGTCTGTATGTGTCTTAATACGTTCACATTATTCCAGAATTCATACGTATGCTTCCATCAGTTATATTGATTATGTAGTCAACATAGACCAAGTTCCTAAACGGTGAAGGAAATAGTATATCAGACAGCATTCTTTGTTGTGTTACAACTAATTTTTCGCAATTCATATTTACTCCAGCATGGGTCCGGTTTCTGTTGATAATATGAGCACAGTCAAATTTTTCTATGAAATCACTCCTATGACTACTACACAGGCATACTCTCACACGCACAGACAAATATATACATACATGTATGTCTGTGTCTATCCATCTAATTATCTATCTATGTATCTATCTCCCTCTCTCTCTCTCTCTCTCTCTCTCTATATATATATATATATATATATATATATATTATATATATAATATATATATATATATATTCAGATGAATATGGTACTTAAGTTCAGGCGCCAGAACTTACAAAATAGCACCAAGGATATCCAGAGGTAATGCAATACGATCGTTTCATGCAACTCCATTTAATTGAATAATGCAATCATTACATCAATTTAAATTGCAGATCAATCTTCAGCTTCACAAAGACATGGAATTCAATTAAATTAGGACAGATAGACACATTATTATAATTATACCTAAAATCCCCAATAAGTTAAGGAGATAGACAAAGAACATGCTATCTCACTCTAATAAAAAAAACATTATGGATTATTGTCCCAGTACATATACGGGCATGGAATCTATTTTTATTCCTGATGACGCAGAGGCGATTTTATATGATAATACGATTGAAGTGGAGTTAGAAAATAATGATGTGAGCATAACATACTTGATAACGAAATTATTAATAGCGAAATTATTAACAATAAAAATAGGAATAATAATTTAAATTTTAATAATACTAATATTAATAATAATAATTCTCCAAGTTGCAATTGTAGAGTTGAATCCCACTGTCCGTTGTTAGGCTGGTGTCTTACCCAGAACGTAGTATATAAATACACAATAATAACTACAACTACCAAAATTAAGAGGACGGAAAACTTTAAAAAAGGGATACAAAAAATTAGTTACTAAAATTATTTTAAACAATATGTCATTATTGTATAGA
Source organism: Octopus sinensis (assembly GCF_006345805.1). Classification (NCBI taxonomy): domain Eukaryota; kingdom Metazoa; phylum Mollusca; class Cephalopoda; order Octopoda; family Octopodidae; genus Octopus; species Octopus sinensis. The sequence continues at coordinate 20,488,375 of NC_043012.1, forward strand.
GTTAAAATTCAGGGTTATCAGGAAGATTTATTATTAAGGTGAGAGAACAAATTTACTAAAGGCAATTATAAAGTATTAAAATGATCGGATAGGGTAGAAACACCATAGAAAAGGATATAAAATAGCTTAAGCACTAAAATCATGATGAAGTATATATACACTTTAGTAACATCAATAAAGAAGATTTATAGAAAACTAGCAGCATAACACGGCTTTGCCCGGGATTATGTTACGATTATTAAGCTAATCAAGTTTTATTTCAAACCAAACTAAGTAATATCGACGTAGAAATTTGGGCGAAATACGTTGAAATTGGTTTACATATATTGTATATGTTTTTTGCACGCATACATGTTCATAAACAGAAATGAATGGAAAAAAAAATGTTGGTAAATTTGCAGATCAACACTTGTACGATTTTCATTAAGAAAAAAAATCGGTTTTTTTGCGTGGAATCAACTACTCTGGCCTCCTAATATGCTACAAAACCCTTTTGTGGTCCATAAAACGGAGTGGGGTGTGGTGGATGCCTCGCAAATCGTACCCAATTATATTGTGTAATTCACTGACAAACTATTACCTACCTCTTTGTTGTTAAATACATGGATTCTCAACAAAACACATTTTTACTCGGCGTAAAATAAAAACAAAACTCTTTCGCACCCAAAGTAATGTGTGAGAGAGAGAGAGAGAGGGAGAAAAAGATGAACAATTTAAAATAAATAAATGATTTAAAATAAATTTATTGTAATTGTTGTGTGAGAAAGTATATATAATCTGATTATAAAATATAGTGTCTTTCAAAAACATTCTAAATTTGAACACATCTCATGTTTAAGAAAAAACAAAACATTTTACATTTAATTTTTTATGAACGATGTCACTTACCCTCCCCTTCTTTCTCTCTCACTTTTTCTTTGCCTTTTTTTGGTTAGACGCTGTCTCTTCCTTCCTTTTTTGTTAGACGTTGTGAAACACTCTCCCTCACACACACACACATACATCAACACACATTTTCTCTCTCTACCTCACACATACACTTTCGCTTGGCTATGGCTAGAAGGGACTTAACCCATGTTAGCAACCTTCAAAATTGGTAAGAGCTCTGGCTGAAAATAGAGTTTTATCGCTATCCGCAGGTGCCTCGGGAAAAAAAAAATAAGTTGACAAAACCCAGGTATGGGGGGTGACGAATGTCGTTCTAAAATTGGAGCGATATGCGTGCTAATTTGTGGACGTGCAAAAAGTAAAATCTCGTACACACACACACACACATCATGCCTTTTATAGATACATATAAATTGCCTTTAGTAAATTTGGTCTCTCACCTCAATGATAAATCTTCCTGATAACCCTAAATTTTAACTTTATACAATTATGACATATTGTTTAAAATAGTTTTAGTAACTAAGTTTTTTATCCCTTTTTAAAGTGTCCGTCCTCTTAATTTTGTTATTTATATTGGCTTTATACAAACAGCCCTTCGAATTAAGTACCCCTAAGAAACTGCAATATCATTTATGGATTATCAGAAATAACTTTTGAAATCTATATTATACCACTTAATTTAATATTAGAATATGATTAGCATGTCCTTTTAACAACATTTATTCTTTTAACCAATACCGGGTTTCAGTCCTCATTATAATAAGCTAAATAAGTTAATAAACAATTTTTAGCTCATAATACTTAAATTATTATAAATTTTCTATAAATACTTGCTATTGAAGTTAATAAGTTATGGATATTTTATTATGGTTTTTAGTGATTATGCTGTTTTTATTCATTTTCTATGATGCTCTACCCTAACTGATCATTTTATTTTTGTTATTACTATTATATTATAATAGCCTTAACTAAATCTAATCCTTGTACCCCTATTAATTCGTACTCAAGTAATAACGGTATGTCGACAATTTAAGATAGTTCAATTTAATTAAATCAGTTTATAGTTAACATGTTCTTTAACCTCAGTTGCTCCCTTATTAAATACCAGTTAAATCCAATTGACCAATTTCCATAGAAACCATATAATAAGTTGATATTTAGAGAAGTAATAACTACACAGGCGCAGGAGTGGCTGTGTGGTAAGTAGCTTGCTTACCAACCACATGGTTCCGGGTTCAGTCCCACTGCGTGACACCTTGGGCAAGTGTCTTCTGCTATAGCCTCGGGCCGACCAATGCCTTGTGAGTGGATTTAGCAGACGGAAACTGAAAGAAGCTTGTCGTATATATGTATATATATATATATATATATATATATATATATATATATATGTGTGTGTGTGTGTGTTCATATGTTTGTGTGTCTGTATTGTGTTTGTCACCCTAGCATTGCTTGACAACCGATGCTGGTGTGTTTACGTCCCCGTCACTTAGCGGTTCGGCAAAAGAGACCGATAGAATAAGTACTGGGCTTACAAAGAATAAGTCCCGGGGGCGATTTGCTCGACTAAAGTTGGTGCTCCAGCATGGCCGCAGTCAAATGACTGAAACAAGTAAAAGAGTAAAAGAGAGAGTATTAAACTATTTCTTTGCAATTTTCTTTTCCTCCTATTGTGGTAAAAATTTCTTATATATTCAAAATATTCAAATATTCAAATATACCTTTTGTCATAATTTGGTATATACTCAAAATATTGAAAATATTCAAAATATTAGCTCGGCGATAACTATTAATATCCAATACCGCTGCCGTAGTCTCCTTTAGAGGGTATTAGAAATAATGATATTTTTATTTTTGAAAACCAGTGGATGTATACCACTGAATTTAGGTAAATAATCTTTCGAACAGACGGACATTAGCGACACCTACTCAGTTCGGCTGCTCTACATTGATAAGGGGCAAATACTCTGAAACTAGTCTGCAGATGCCTGACCAGCAAGGGGAAACGGCTGACCTCCCCTGTTCGAAGTTTATAATGGACACAGGTTTGTGTGTCACATAGCTAGCTAGAGGCGATGGCCCCTTGGAGCTAATAAACGACAGCATTCGTCCTAATTTTCTGGACAGTCATATTAGCTTGACGATAACTATCAATATCCATTACCACAGTCGTAGTCTCCTTTAGAGAGACTTATATATATATATATATATATATATATATATATATATATATATATATATATATATATTTCTTTACTGCCCACAAGGGGCTAAACATAGAGGGGACAAACAAAGACAGACAAACGGATTAAGTCGATTACAATGACCCCAGTGTGAAACTGGTACTTAATTTATCGCCCCCGAAAGGATGAAAGGCAAAGTCGACCTCAGCGTAATTTGAACTCAGAACGTAACGACAGACGAAATACCGCTAAGCATTTCACCCGGCGCGCTAACGATTCTGCCGCACACACACATACATGCATCCATATTTGTATGTATTTATATATGTATGTATGTATGTATGTATGTATGTATGTGTGTGTGCGTGTGTGCTTGTGTATTTATATTTATATATATTATATATATATATATATATATATATAGAGAGAGAGAGAGAGAGAGAGATAGATAGATAGATAGATAGATAGATAGATAGATAGATAGATAGATAGATAGATAGATAGATAGATAGATAGATAGATAGATAGATAGAGAGATAGATAGATAGATAGATAGATAGATAGATATACTTATATATTCGTACATACGTACATACAGATATACATACATAGATACATGCATATATGAGTTTTTGTATCCACTGAAACAATGGCGGTATACATTGCAGTAAAAATCACGGAGAAATACACAGTGCATGGACATTTACACGAAACAGCTTCCTTATCGACTTTATTGGTTGGTAAAACTCTTGTTTCTGCGTTGTTGTACCTCATCATTTGCAAAACTTACATCACTTCTGTTATATTTTCTCCGGTAACAAATTCTCTCCTTATACTCATATAGGGAAAACTGCGTTTGCTAGCATGTGCGAAGCTTTGTCATGTTACAATTAATTGATCCTAAATTGAGGAAGCAGTGACGCATAAAACATAGTTGTATACTCGTATATTCAACATATCTACTGCAGTAATATATGTGGCGCTGACATCTGCCGTGTGGATTTTCATGTGTAGAAACACAACCAATAAACTAAGGATGACATCATTAGCCTGTAAGGCACTTGTTCTGATCGTTCAACTTTCATTACTTGCAGGTACCGCTTTAGTCTGCCATATGCCAGTTCTGTTTCATTTTAATATTGAGCAGTTCCATAACTGATGAAGAGTAACCAGCCAGAAAGATATTTCTCATTGTATAGATATCATTCAGAGCAAAACATTTTAGTTTATATATACGTATATAATGTACAACAGAATAGCATGTCCGAGACAATAAGCAAATGTCTTACCATTTTGAGGGAAAACGGCTACAACTGCAGTCACTCACAGCGCAGGGTTATCTATAGCTATACACTGCCTTATATCTTCATTGTAGTACTTTATGTTCTAGCAGCGAAACCTATGTAAATTTTGTTCACAAATTACAAAGCATTTGAAGTGGAGAGAAATATTTATGTGACCTATATATTTTCATTGATCTGAATTTGTGTCTTTGCAATATTCAGAAAACCAAGTGGTATTTAGAACAGGACGGAACATTCTCGCGTACACGAATGGTATTTGGTCGGGAAAAGTGTTTATTTTTATTAGGCAGTCAAGAAAAAGTCGTTAACCAATGTGGACAGCATTGGCATATTTCATTCAATCTTACCAATTATAAAAAAAACACATTTAATATAACAGAATTGATGAGAATATTACATACTGTTGTGATATAAGTAGAATTACAAAACAATCTTTCAGCTTATTTTACAGCTGTCTCTATTCAATAACACCATATACCGCAATGCTTATTGAAATGTAGTGATACTACCAACATTTAGCGTACCAGGCTGTACACTTCAAGACGACAAAAAGACGACAAAAATATGAACATTCAAGTGTAACATAATGGGCTAGATTTTGCCATGGACGAAAAAAAGTAATAAAAAAATCCCGTTGATGACCGCCATCAGGTGTATGTGACTGTCACATCAATATCAAATAAAAGAAATTATATAGAAAACGAATGACAATATACAGGCCTTGTATAGAGATTTTCATATGTATGTATTATCATAGATGCATTGGGCAGTGTAAAAACAAATATCGTAAAAATACTGCAAATGCCACAGCTCATGAAGGAAGCGAAAAAAACAAACAGATATGAATTTTCAAAATACAATTGATTCGCGGTAGAATGAAAATTTGTAAAGCATTTCGGAAATTCTCAATTTGAGCACATTTTGGTAGAACGTAGACTCAACATTACATGAATATAAGTCATATATATACATACACACATACACACATACACACATACTGAAGCATACACGTATTTGTGTATTAAAAATCAGAGAAACATCAATGATGAGTGCAAATTGATCCATGCACGCAAATGCATATAGACATCCACTGAAGTAGAAACACAAGCACAGACACAGAGAGCGATTGCGGTCTAAGCAATCCTGATAATGACCGGCTTAGAATCGCCAAAGCAAAACACTTAGCAAAATCTCTAAAGTGCATACGTATCCGCAAATATAATTACTCACATTCATATATATACGCAATATTATTTGTATAGATATATGTAAGAATAAAATGCGTGTGTGTTTTTACGTCTAGATTTCATAATTTCATATATGTATATATATATATATATATATATATATATATATATATCTGTCAACTTATATATATATATATATATATATACATTGCAGAGAAACAGAAAATGCTTGAGTTTAAGGTTGTGTTTGTGTATCTATTGGTATATAGCTTCCTACATATTATAGGTGCTTGAAAACTAAAATTTTCCACCAAAATGTGGGTGGATCAATGCTTTTAGCGAGGAATTTGACTGTGTGTTGGTCAAAATAATTTCATTTTTGATGTCGACGTCAGTTTTCAGGATATGTGTAATCGTTAATAAAGGAGGCTAGTTTATCAATATATCCGTAGAATTTTTACTTGTTATATGGAATCTTTCTTCATCTATAAATAATGCGAGACGGTCTAGATGTGCACAGCTTTTCATGCGACCGTTTCGGCGGTTTTCTGAGGACAAGTGAATCGAGATATCGAATCCTAGATTTGAGGGATATTCTTGAAGAAATCGTTGATGGTACCTGGAAACCAGAAAGGAAATCGCATTTGAAATACGTGCCGTATCAGCTGAGAGAAACGATAGGAAAATGATAGGAGAAGCGGCTCTGTCGATGCATGATGCCATTGAGTATCAATAATTTTCATCTTAAAAAGTGATACATGTATATATTCGGATGTTCCAGTTTCTTATGAAGACTTAGTATCACATTTGTCTGAATAGTAAATTGTTATTTCACACAGTTAAGCTATCACTAATGATTTTTTTCTGTAATTACATCTGTTTCTTTTCGTTTCTTCGTATTCCAAGGGGAAACATTTAGATAAAGCGTGTGGTCTCTTTTAAATTATGATATCCTTCCCTGTATGTTTTATACAAAAGGAACCAAATCTTTCGCAAATAGTATTTGTCTTTATACAAGCGTATAGATATATATCTCCGTGAACGTTTCTTAGCTTTACATTAAACATTGTTACGTATACAGTAATATAAATAGTTAAAGTTAATCACAACATAATATTTAACCTAGAATCAACCGACTCTTAGAATATTGATTTATTGGTACTGAGCAAAACATAATAGCAAAAGGAATATGATTACGATGCCATCATTTGCGCAACTGATGAAATAAATAATTTCACTATCAAACAGAGAAACATCTCCTGGGATAACTTCACACAGCTACCGCTTCAGCACAAAAGAAACCGATTATGAAAATATGAATTGATGAATCAAGTTTATTTCTTGATTTCAAATGCTGCATATATACACTTCATTTCCCTTAGGCTATTAATGTCCTCACTACAGGTATGAGTGTTGCACAATTCTGTTTCCCTTCCCTCTAGATCAGGATTAATTCGTCGGCTCAATAGAAATCAATTATTTTCAGTTCTATTTCAGAATGTATTAAAATCTTCATAAATTTTATGTTACGTGTTTACTGCTTTAACTAAACCCATCAATGCGTGTTTTAATCTGTAAACTTAGACTATGTAGAGTTAGATTTAAACGACTCCCTCAGCAACCACGTTTCTATTTGATCATCAGTTTCTAAGAATTACAAATATGTGTAAATTAAGTATGTATTCATATACTGCAAAAGATAGGCAAAACTTTTGCTGAGGTGAGATATTTCTCTTACTTAAGCTAATAAAGCAAATATTTCGTAGCAACTTTTAGCGACGAAGAATGAAAAAACCGATATATAAATTCAATTATTTGTAAAACAATTTTTTAAGTTTCCTTCATGCAACAGGTAACAGAGAGTCGTCGATAGCGAAACATGGCCAACACGTATCTGCTTGTTCAATAAGCGAAGTTCTTCCTATTAAAAAAATACAGTAATATTAATCTCTTCTACTAAAGGCCGAGAAGAGATAGTCGATTATATCGACACCAGTTCGTAACTGGTAGTTATTTTATCGATCCTCAAGGGATGGAATGCGAAGTCAACCTAGGCAGAATCTGAACTCAGAACGTAAAGGTGGACGGAATGGTTTTAAGCATTTTGCCCAGCAATACTGACGATTCTGCCAGCTCACCAATAATAATATCCAAAATGGTGCTATTGTGAAAATTACTGCTTATTACTCGCCAGGGTTTATTCATAGCCTTTAGTCGATATATAAGACCATATGTCAATTTATCAAGATCATGATATATTGCAGGATATCAGATTCAAATTTTGGCTCGAGACCAGCAACATTGGTAGCGGGGATAACTTCATTACGTTGACGCCGGTGTTCAAATCAATGGTATTTTATGGTGACCCCGAAAGGATGAAAATTAAAGTCGGCCTCGGTGGAACTTGAACACATACGATTCTGCCACCTCGCCGCCTTGATGTGTTGCGTTTTCTTTAATTCTAATATTGGTGCACTAACTCGCAAGATGGCTGTCAAAATTTTCTATGGTAGAATTTCAAAATACGATCTGACATACCGCAAGTACTGTGACGCAATTATTCCGCACAGTGCAGGAGTATTTTAGTATTGGTACTGCTTACTTGAAGTACAGAGACGTATTCTGTAATGAGAGTACTTTGATATAAAAACATATTGACAGAGTGAGAACTGTAAGAATGGAAAAAACCATGGCATGTCAGAAAAATAAACGAAGATTTCTTTATATGACTACATCCGTATAGAGTTTGTTCTGAAGTGCTGTCATAAAAAAAAACAAATTTAGCTAATTGCTCAGAAATAGGCACTTATTAATTCACAAATTCGAACATGTACAGTTGGGTAAAGAAATAATGCATTTTTCTTTTCAGGAAAGCATATTTGACATTCGTTATCTTTCATTCCATTTATTGACCGAATAAGATAATATTGCCTTGTACTCTTGCAAATTTTATTATTTTATCTCGCATATTGTCATATATCTGCACATTGTTCGTATATGCATTTTTAACTTAGTATATATCTTAAGTAAAATATACACAACTAAAATTCGCATCAGAAAGACTAGACTGAAAGAACATTTGAAAAACCGAGTCAGTAAATTAATACAGAGGATTGAACGAATATGAAACAGAGCGTAAACATGGGAGACATTTTGTTTTGTGGTAGTTTCCATCTCGCTTACTGTTTCCTTCTAACTCTCTTTCAAACGTTAATATGTTTACTCGCTTTGCATATCTTCTACTATTAGTACTACTACTACTACTAATATTACTAATTCTACTCATACGAATTATGCTACAAGCTCGCCTACTATATTTCTCTTTGAGATACTCGCAGTTCCTTTGTATCAGATATTTAGGCACCATGTAAAATATGACCAACAACCAGTTTTACATAAATTTCAAATTCACACATTTCTCTAAAGACTTGCGCAACGAAAGTCATATTCTCGTTTTATTATCCTAGAAATATAAATGTGAAAACTATTATAAAATTCATTGTAATAATACGGACAGAACAACTGTAATACATATCTCTATCTTATCAATATTTATCGAATATTTTCTGAAATAGATGTCCACATGATTTTTCAAAGTATACGAAAGCTAAAAACAATCAACAGATTAAAGTATTCCGTGTAAAAAATGTTTCCCTGGTGGAATACAACCAACAAATAATAACAGAACACGTTATTTTTTCTGAATATTTACAAGTATACGATCATTCCCTTTCTTTTATATTCTTTCAGGAAAATGTAATCAATAAAAAAAATACAAACAATGAAATTGTGTGTAAATAATCACGTAATGCACGCCAAAATACATATGGCTATATATAACTCCGGAAAGCCCACGTACTCAGACACATATAATCATATATATATATATATATATATATATATATATATATATATATATATATATACATATATGTACGTACATACTCACATATATATATATATTATATATATATATATATATATATATATTTACATATATGATACGTAGACACTAATGTGTATACATATGTACGTTGCATGTACACACAAACACATATACACGCATACACTCACACGCACGCACACATATACTGATATACTGCATTACAATAAATATATATGAATGCAATCGTACTGTCACAATCACATTCCATCATTCAAAAACATATGCATAAATGCTGTTCATGTTATGTGCATACAAATATATGCCAGTATGGCATATATGCATGCATGCATACATACATCGCGTACATACATACATACATACATACATACATACATACATACATACATACATACATACATACATATATAGATAGATACATACATATATACATACATATATACATACATATATACATACATACATACATACATAAAATATCTGTAAAACTTTCCAGAAGTTTATCGTTTACATATATATATATGAATATGTCTATATATGGAACTAATGCATGAGAAAACATGCAAATCTCCTAATATACATACATGCATATATATACACATATGTATATATATATGTAAACATATACACACACACACATACACATACACACACACACACACACACACACACACACACACACATATGTATATATATATATATGATGGCTGCCCCTCGTTATCGAGTATGACCATTGTACAAGACTTAACTGTTATCGGTGGTGCTGTGATCGAATGTGACTTTTTAGCCCAGCTAAGGGATCTACAATATCTTGTACAAAACTGTCAGCTAAAACCTTTACCGGTAATAGCCGGCTGCAGTTGCAACTGGGAATCATGTACCTTTGCTTGTCGTTGATGTCCTCTCGCCGAATTACACTCCCTTCTACATACCTAAACCGATATGATTAGTATGGTGTGTAACACCACTACCAGTGGTTGTCAATCATCTGTCTCGCTTCATGACTATGAAGATGACTCTTGAGTCCAGCTTTCCTGGGGCAGGGTCTTGCACAAACACTGCATGTCTGCATCATAGGAATGCCCTTACCATCTGGAAGTGCAACAGCGATGCTCTTCCTGATCTTCCTCCTTACTTGTTCATGCGCAACTCGAGATTCTTCAAAAGTAGCTGTCCCCTCCTTCACAATCCTTCTGCACCTGCTACGGTGAATAGCTATGCCATCCCATGTGTCAGGAGACATGCAAGCATCTCTGAAGAATGCCTTCAGCAAGTCTATATACCTCTTTTTCGGTTTATGTGGAGGTCATTCTCCTTTAGCTAATTCACCATAAAAGAGTTGTTTTGGCAACCTTGAATCCTTCATCCTGACCAGATGATCACTCAAACAGAGACTTTGCTTTAACACAAGAGCTTCTATACTTTCACACCGAGAGCTTTCCAATATTTCAAGATCACTACTGCGGTCCTCCTACTTAATGCCATAGATCCATCTGAGATACATCCGATGGAAACGTTCCAGTTGTTTAAGGTGGTAGCGTTATGTGACCCACGTCTCGCAGTCATAAAGAAGAGAAGAGAGCACACATGCCTTGTATACCTCTATCTTTGTCTTCTAGCATATGTCTCGTCGACTCCAGAGGTGCCTTTCTAGCCTTCCGAAAGTATCATTTGCTTTCCCAATTCTCTATGGAATTTCATTATCCAAATTGCTATATCTATTAACAGTGCTTCCCAGGTAGACAAACTGATCAAATACATCAAGTTCTTTTGCCATACACATAGATATTTGGTTCACTATACTGCTTACCAGGGGCAGGTTGGTACATGACAACAGTTTTCTTGAGATTGACTGTCAATCCTAAGACAGTGCAAGCATCCGAGAATGCATTCAAAACATGTTGCATATCAATCTCTGTGTGCGCTACTAGACCACAATTATCTGCTCACAAAATGTCTCTTATAATAGAGGTAAATACCTTTGTTTTTGCAGCAAAGCGCCTGACATTTAATATGTTGTCAGAGGTTCGATAATGGATGTAAACATCATATCTGCAGTTTATGAATGCAATACATAAAACCATCGCAAAAAATATATATATAGCAAGAATATCCTCCTGGTTCACTTCATTTTGTATTGAGATAGGCTCTGCTATTTTCCCTCTAGCATTAACCCTACCCTTCATGTCTTCATAAAGAGACCTAACCAAAGCAAGGAACTTTTCAGGACACCCAAGTTTCTGGAGGACTTTCCACACTGCATTTTTATTAACGGTATCAAAGGCTTTTGTCAGATTGACAAATACCTGATATAAAACCAGACCGTGTTCCACACACTTCTCCTGAAGCTGTCCAGCTGAAAATGTTACATCAGCAGTGCCGCGTCCCGCACGAAAGCCAGATTGACTTTTTGGAAGAACACAATCCGCAACGTGTTTCAGCAGACGATCCAGAAGTACCCTGCATAAAATCTTACCTTCGACAGAAAGCAATGATATTGCCCCAGAGTTACCACAATCATCTCTGTTGCGCTTTTCCTTATATAAGGCCACCATTACTGTATCTCTCCAGTCCTCAGGTACAGATTCATTAGCCCACATCCTACCAAACAAACAGTGAAGTTGCTGCAGAAGTTTCTCACCAACTCTGCATGTATGCCATCTATACTCGGTGACTTCCCATTATTCATCCTTGAGACAGCCACTGCAACTTCTTCCAACTTTTGGGGTTCTGCGGGAGACACCTTCACAGGTAATCCAGGGTTGAGATTGAGAACATCCTCACTAACTACAGACTGGTGATTCTATCAAAGTGTTCATCAAAGTGTTCTCGCCACCTTCACAGAATTCCTTGTGAATCACGAAGACGTTCCTTACCATCCCTGCTTCGAAGTGGTGTCATCAGAGAAGTCGGTCCATAAACTTCTCGCAAGAGACCACACAATTTTTGAAAATTTTCATACATATATATACATATGTCACTTAGCGGTTCGGCAAAAGAGACCGATAGAATAAGTACTGGGCTTACAAAAGAATAAGTCCCGGGGTCGAGTGTTCGATTAAAGGCGCTGCTCCAGCATGGCCACAGTCAAATGACTGAAACAAGTAAAAGAATAAAAGAGAGAGAGAGTATATAATACATTATATAGCTTTACAGAAACATAAATATATAGATAGATAAAGATAGATAGATAGATAGATAGATAGATAGATAGATAGATAGATAGATAGATAGATAGATAGATAGATAGATAGATAGATAGATAGATATTGCCGCACCTCTGTGTGAATAACAAGCCGATTGCCTTTCGTCACAATGAATGTATATTTCAGTGATATACTTTAAACCAAACAAACTGTAACCAGTACCACAATAGATTCAGGAAGCATATAAATATGCTAGACGTTAATCTACTTGCACATTTATAATATGATATTTTACGTTTTCACTAAACATTCAACAATAACTTAGTTGAAATCAATTTGTTATGAATAGGAGCGCATTTTCTTCATTGCTACTATAAAAACTCATTTTAGTAGACATCCAAAGCACATTATAACCTGTGTATTATGTCAATGAACTAATTTCTATATGTTATAGAATATTATATACTTCATAATTTATATTGTGAGGTTTGCTATATAAGTATGAATACAACAAATGTCAAACATGAGCCTTGTAGCTGTAGGCTTATTTCATCATTATCCCAGGGACAAATCTTCAAAGGCCTCAAATTGTGGACTAAATTATATTAAATACAATATTATAAATTACTTAAATGAATCAATGTAAACGATGTCAAAATTTAACTCCCACGGTATTAAATCTGAACATTAAAGCGAATGGCACTTTTCTTTCCATGCTATTCTCAAAATATTTTTATTATAGAAATAACAGCTGGTCAATCAATATTTAGATGTTAGCGAATATGTATAATCTGTGCCAAGTTTCATTAACTCAAGCAATATAATAACTTCTTATGGATACATTAAGAGACACATTAACAAGTAACTCTAATATTCCATTGAAATTTAGGGCAGCGTCCTGGTAGAATCGTTCACATGCCGTATTTCGTCTGCCGTTACGTTCCAAGTTCAAATTCCGCCGAGGTCGACTTTGCCTTTCATCCTTCCGGGGTCGATAACTTAAGTACCAGTTACGCACTGGGGTCGATGTAATCGACTTAAACCGTTTTTCTGTCCTTGTTTGTCTCCTCTGTGTTTAGCCCCTTGTGGGTAGTAAAGAAATATATATTTGTTCGTCATTATAATGAGTCTAATAATCTACTGCCCACGTTACTGTAATAGAGAATAAATAAAATATTTTGTAATATATTATGAAACATTTCTAAAACTTATTTATTGAAATATTGGGAAAATATATTTCCCCGATTTAGCTACAAAGCCTATTTGTGTTATATGCTACTTATATGAATGCATTTTGTGAACCTAAATGTAGATAATAACTGATGGATAACTTTTATAACAATTTATATTATTATATGAACACTGGTAACTTACAAACAGTCCAGAATTTGTTTTCACTTGAACGTCTGGGTTTTAGAGTTTTCGAATCAGGAGATTTATTCCCTCACTCAAGAATTCCTACTGTATAATATAATATAATATAATATATATATATATATATATATATATATATATATATATATATATATATATATATATATATGTGTGTGTGTATGTATGTATGTATGTATGTGTATGTATGTATGTATGTAGTATGTATGTATGTATGCATGTATCTATGCATGTATATGTGTTTGTATGTATGTATATATATACTCAAAATTCTAGTTCATACTCAAGATGTTCATTCATTCTAACAAATAATTGGGATTTTGTATAAAACCGCTTTCTCTGCCGTCTTATAGATAGCGAATACTTATTTCCGTAAAATAGAAATTATCAAAATTGGAAGTAGGTATTTCAAAAATTTTCCTAATTTCCAATCCTAATTCTCATAATTCAACCATTTCTTAATATTCTTCTGAAAAATAAGAATGTATTCCAAAACTTTCATAATTTATATTGCCATGTTATAATTCAAACCTTTCTTAATATTCTTCTGACAAAAAAGAAATATATATGCATTGGAAACTCGTATTTTCAATTGATTTCTATTATATTATCCATCCATTTCTTAATATTCTACTGTAAGATGGGAATATATTTTGAATATTCCATAACCTCGATTCCTTTCTGATATAATTCATCCATTTCTTAATATTCTCTTGATATAAAGTAATGTATCTGAAACGTTCAACATTTTAGATGGCATATGCTTAGAAATATTTATTTCTTAGGTATGTTTCTACAACTTTGGGAATATATTGGCAAACGAAATATATATATAAATACTTAAACCTATAGTCATGCCGAAACGTTATCTAAAAAACAGGTGGGGGTGTCTTTTTTAAAATTTATTTTGTATTGACAAGAATGCACCACTGATTAATTCGAAAAATGACAACGAGCAATATATAGCTCTTATTTCTTCTATGATTACAGATCAACTTCATTCTTATATTGAAAATTTAAATATTAGCAATTTATAAATTGATTCTGAATGAAAATGGGATGTAAATTCACCTCATTGAGGTATACACAGCCTGTATGAATATTAAAAGTTCCTCTACGCCAGTAATCGTCACTGGAGTCGTTAGTATCATAGTCCTAAGCTACATCATCGACGTACGACAAATTTCACTATCATTTTCAACATTATGTCAAAGATGAAGCAAAAATTAAAACTAACTAATATGAATAATTTTGCGAAATTATATTTTCTTCGCAAGCCAATTCTTTACTTTCTTATACAAATATTTTTGGCGTGTATATTGTCGAAAATACTTCCTGTCAGCTGCTAATAACATATATAACTATATATATTTATTTATGAAATTACTACTTAAATATGTATAACTACACATAAAATATAAATTATAAAACATAAATGGTTTGTAATTATATGTATTTGAAAAGTTCATGAGATATTGTCAGAAGATGTAGTCATATATGTATGTAGGTACGTACTTGCGTATGTGTATATGAAATAAGGACGTACTTATGTTAAGTAGGTTGGTGTGTGGGTAGGCAGGTAGGTAGGTAGGTAGGTAGGTAGATAGATTTTCACCAGAGAGCACTGTAAATAAGTATACATTACATGTAGACGAGTGTTTGAGTGCCTGTATGTGTGCTTACACATCTCTCTCACTCTCTCTCTCTCTCTTTATATATATATATATATATATGTACGTACATACATACAAATATATATATATATATATATATAGGTGTGTGTGTGTATGTATGTATGTATGTATGTATGTGTGTGTGTATGCATGTATGTATGTATGTATGTATGTATGTATGTATGTATGTATGTATGTACGTATGTATGTATGTATGCATGTATGTATGTATAATCAGTTGTGAAAATATTCTGTGCGTTAATACATTTTAAGAGCTCTTCTGAAAATAATGAGTCATTAAATGCCTTTATTCAATGCAATAATCTCATTTAATATCATTATGTGTATAAAAGGTGAAGAATTTTCACAATTTATTATTATTATATAAAGATCTAATAAGGTTTGTTTTAAAGAAATGCAATTACGTTGTTTTTATTTACTTATGTGGCATTCACTGAATATAATTCATATAATGATAAACTAATTACACTATAACAGCTTAATATGCTTAGACATTCAATTTGCTTTTCCAAATAATATCTACAATGTTGCTATTCTGATTTCGCCATTCGTGTTTAACTTGATAGCGGTAACGGTAATAGTGATATTGATATTGTTTAACCCCAGGACAATTTTAATTGAGTAAATCTTTCATGAGAGTCGTTCTTGTGGATACTATTCCATTATAATTCTTCTCCAATTATAATGCATTTAACTTCTGCATTTCAGCTGATCTAAAATGCCATTACTATTAAAGACTGTAGTGTGACTTTTTTAGGGTGATTTGGCTGCTAATTCGAGCGGGTCAAGTGCCCACTTAGAGTTCCTTCATATGCAATGATGCAAAATGGTTTTCGAACATTGTGCTCGTGGATAGTATAACGTATTACCTCACATGCATTATAATTCTTATATTGTTTTCCTTTATACTGCTGAAAATCTTAACTGGTAAACAATTCCAGAATGTTCCGATGAGGGACGGAACATCTGTGTGATCGTTGCACCATCATGAAAAGTAAGTACACACTAGATCCTAGTTGCACTATACCTAAAGAAAAGATAAACACGGGCACGCTTGATGGATGAGTGACATGCGTAAACAAGCAACCACAACGTTTCGACCAAAAAAAATAAATTTATCCCTACCAGAAATAATTACAATTTTCTATAAGCTTAACAGGAGGTTCATTCTTGTCAGATGCTCAATCGCAATGCTTACTAAGAAAGTTATCTTTGAAAAGAAATATCAATTCCTGTCACTATCATGTGTTTCTCCTCTACACTTTTTCTACTATACTGTTATGTCGCACGTTCGGATAACTTCAACTCTACTCTGCTCTACTCAACTATTCGACTCTCTGCTCTGTTCTAGTCTTCCACTGCTACTCTACGACGTCTAGACATCTCCCTCTACATCTACGTATTGGGCTAGTCTACTTCATTGTCTGGGGGAGTCGACACAACATATATAAAGACATACTTGCTGTTACTTCCAACGATACCATTCCCATGTAGATGGTACGACCTTTAATTCCTTCAAAAACTTTAGTATCTTGAACATTAGTTACGATTAGTGTTCACAGACAAACCTAGTTGGCACTGAGTTCGTTAACCATAACTTGAGAAACTTCTCTCAATGTTGTACCCGCAAAAGCATAAAATCGAGGTCACTTTATTTATCATGGAAACTCCATAGGCTCTACTAAAAATGATCAACATACAACTAGAACGGGGAAGGTTGCGTTTTTGTGATAAGACCTCCTTACTCATAATCGCCCCAGATAATTTTCCGCATTGTCATCTTTTTTCAGATTCTAACAAATACTAAATCAGTACAAAGCTGAAGTGAGATCCACGGTGAGGACTGTGCTGTTGAACATCCAAATATAAAATTCTTCTCCACTTATTCAGTTTAAGCTGCTCCCCATCGCATTCTGACTGCTATTTAGCACACAAAAAACTTTCTCCTCCCTCAGTTGTTTTACTCTGTTACTCGAAATAGCCTGATGCTCTAACTCAATTCAGAGACCATTGATTTTCTTCCCTTTCCATCTTTTGCTCATGTTATGCTAATATCCTATATTCACATTAACTATTACGTAGAGAGGTTTATCCTAAGAACGTCTAACCTAAGTTTCCTTCTTGACACGTTTTTCCTGCAACTGCTTATTTGTAAATGGTGAAGAGGAATGACAGATATACAATCGTCACAATTCCCAGACTGACTGATATAGACACAGGCTCTCTTTCCAGTATAAATATTAACATAAAGGGTTAGTTTTATAAACTAACAAAGGTAACGACACTATTTTCCTTGTTAATCCTAGCGAACAAAAATATAGACAAAAATCGTAAAAGTATCAGTAGTAAAGAAACAACATATCCTAATTTAACCAGCAACAATGATCCTCTTTTTATAATTACTGATATCAGATCTTAAATAGAACACACTAAAAACACTTCAGGAAAGATATCTGTTTGAATTAACATTCAAGATTAATCCATCGATCACAGAGATCTCTCTTCAATACAAGTCAATATATATTGTATTGACTCGTGGTTCAAAAAGTTCATAAATAAAGTAAAGACTTTTACATCGTGAGAAAGTGAAAGGATATATTGACTGTAACTATGGGCTAGAAACTTTGTTGATAACGGAAAAGCTCGGAAGATGTGTGAGAAAGCTATTGTTATGGCAATATAAAGTGGGAAATATTGAAGTAAGAGAGGTCAGGCAGAGGTGATAGTTGTAGAAATTTAAGGATCATATATCAAAATAACAAATGTGGAAGCAGTGATGTTTATAAAATGAAAATGTTCGTCTACCCAAGAAAAATCAATGATTCTTTTAATATAAGTTATATGTTAAACAGACACAAATGCATGAAAATGAACATTGCTTGTTCGGACATGTGAAAGAAGAACCATGTAAGTAATGAGGTAATTTTGATTTCCTGTCAGTCAAGTAAAATCGCGATAGCTTCTCTATCAGGCCTATATAATTCAAAGTTGTGTATACGAGATGCAATATATTCAGGTATTTCTAAAAGATATTTTCAAGCGTGTTTCCTTTATAGATACATCACTCAGAAAAGTGTCTTCTGATATGAATTGGATTTACTAACAAGATAATGATATAGCTACACCCGTAATATTTACTGATGCATATGTAATATGTCCTTCAGGAAGGTGTTATACGCTTTTATAATTCGGTTGCTCTCCATGCGGAAATTCCGTGCACATAGGATAATGTCGTGTTATTTGGTTCAATATTATTTAGTTCAAAGGTATTTTTCTGGTCTACGTAACTGATAAAAATCGATTTTAATTTTATATATTTTGGTTTCCGAAAAATACGTTGTAAATATATTTTTATTTTTTAAAGCCTACATAGCGATATTAAATGTTGTGTGATACCATAGAATCCTTCCTACCTAAATCAGAACTTAGATTATGTATACGGGAAGACGTCAAATATAATTTTGCTCACATTGTGAGATTGTATGTATATACATAGTCGCGCGAGCAGCATGCACACGCACACACATGAGGTTTATTTTTTATAGCTGGTCAGAGAGTGAACATGAGCTTTACACTTATAAAGCACTTAGCTGATTAGGCGATTCGACAGATTCAGGCAGACTATTCAACCACCATCTTAGCAATAACAAGTCCTCTTTTATGATATCGTAGGGGCGCAACATCTTGTCCCTGGCCAGCTTCTTATGAATTTTAAATGGAGATGATATGCCATACATAATTAACTAGAGATTCCTAGACAGCAGCAAACGATATAAACTTTGCTACGCCGAAGGAGCGAAATACTGAGAAACCCGCTTGATCTGGGTAGAATTTTAA
>NC_043012.1:20512909-20515409 GCF_006345805.1 Octopus sinensis
CAGTTACACGTCAGTTCTTTTCCAGTACGACGTTAATGCTCTTGAAAATATGGTCACCGCCTTAGTAGTATTCCGATACGACTGTTTTTTTAGGAGCACTCCGTCGGTTACGACGATGAGGGTCCCAGCTGATACGATCAACGGAACAGCGTGCTCGTGGAATTAACGTGCACGTGGCTGAGCATTCCACAGACACGTGTGCCCTTAACGTAGTTCTCGAGGAGATTCAGCGTGACACAGAGTGTGACAAGGCTGGCCCTTTGAAATACAGGTACAACAGAAACAGGAAGAAAGAGTGAGAGAAAGTTGTGGTGAAAGAGTACAGCAGGGTTCACCCCTCCCCCCCTGCAGGAGCCTTGTGAAGCTTCAGGTGTTTTCGCTCAATAAACACTCACAATGCCTGGTCTGGGAATCGAAACCGCGATCCTACGACCGCGAGTCCGCTGCCCTAACCACTGGGCCGACTGTAATATTAGGAAAACATAAAAGTACTATTAGAATACTAGCGGGGCCCGCAAATATTTCACGGAATTGATAGTAAGCCTATTGGTTTAATTTTGAAAAAATTATCCCAAAATCCTGAAAGCATAGGTTGTTTTGTATCTGTACGGAAAGATGGTCACTCATCTGCTACTCATTGAAATGTGAAAGAAATTGGAATACGGTGATTACTCAATGCAATTAATATAGACACTTTATATAGTTTATGCACAATTTTATATAAATGAATGCACAGCACTCATTAAAAAAATATTCGCTCTTATTTTCCCATTTTCCCCATAAACAAACAAAAATATTATCCCATAGCTATGATACAATATCTAGTCAAATTGCGTATATCTGCCACGTAAACAAGCGCGAATATTTAACGGAATTGCGCTTAGACGCATGCGTTAAGGGATAATTGATATAAAACAATTTAATTCAATGTCTTTAAAAACTGCACTTTTCATTATCCAATCGCCACCGCCTCCTCCTCCAACATTGCCATACCCATCATCATCTCTCCCTTCCCTTTCTCATTCCCTTCTCTCCCTCTTTCTCTCCATCAGTTCTCTTTGTCTCGCTCCCCTCTCTGCTTTTCTTTTTGCTCCCCGCCAAAACATTACCACTCTGCTAAAATTATTACGTTCCCCCTCCCACGTCATGGACGTTTATCTCCCTCTCTCTTTCCCTACCTCTCTCTCTCTGTCTCTCTCTCTGTCTCTCTCTCTCTCTGTTTCTCTCTCCCAGTCAAGTTTACTGGGGACTTTTTGGCGACCTTCGTAAATAATAGACGTTATACCGATGCCAACTAAGAGCAGTTCCTTTTTAGTCTGTTTCAACGCACACGTGTGTGTGAGAGTGTTTGCATGTATGTATCTATGTACATATATATATATATATATATATATAATATATATATATATATATATATATATATATATATATGCAATGTATATGCATGCATTCATGTATGTATTTACATATATATAGATAGAAAAATACATAGACAGATAGATAGATAGATAGATAGATAGATAGATAGATAGATAGATAGATAGATAGATAGATAGATAGATTCTCATATAGGGTAAACATAGTGCATATATATGTGGGTATATAAATACAGAAGCATACACATATATTTGAATGTGTTTGGGGGGACTGTGTGTTTATGTGGTTATGGCGTGTGCGTACACATGAAATAGATCAGCATATTGTCATTTCTATAAGTTGTCGCCATTGTTGCCTCTTAAACATTTCAAACAGACTTTTGTGAAATTACTGAGGAATGCATATTAAATTTAGTTTCCGACATAATCATCGTGACTGTAATGAAATGTCAGTATGTTCGTACATTCACTCGTATTATAGAACTATAGCGCTGAGAACATCTGTTTCCGTTAGATCAGATAGATAACACATTATTAAATGGAGCAAACTTAAAATATTAATCAGGCATCCTAGCAACGAAGCTAGTTTGGAATTGTTGATTGCAGAGGTCTGGGAGCTGGCTAACAAATTATTGATAGCCTGATTCAGATTTTATAATTACATCACCCACAAATGTTTGTAATATGGGTTCTTTCTAATGATCAATTAAAATCTGCTAAAAATCATACCAGGTTTATGCTATTGATTAAGTAGTAAAAAATAATTCAATGTGCTGATTCCATAAAATTCCTTGTTACCGTTTTGTCTCATCATTGCAAATGCTAGCAGGTGTGATTAACTTTCATCCCACAATATACTGTGTCCCCTTTCATATCTCAACATTCTTTCGTTCATTTAAACTTTATCGCTAAAATATCATTTGGTAAGCATTTCGCCTATATTATTCTAACAGTACCTTTTATTACATTATAAGTTTTGTGGCATTTTTTACGACGAAGCTTGCTGGTTTGAAGATGTTATTTCTAGTATTTCAAATGACTATTTAAAGACCAAACATTGGCTGCTTCACCAGAGTCATTCTTTCATACGTTGGATCAATGTGGCAAAATATATCACTCCTTGT
>NC_043012.1:20520409-20522909 GCF_006345805.1 Octopus sinensis
CGCTTTGTGTGTGTGTATAGATAGATAGATAGATAGATAGATAGATAGATAGATAGATAGATAGATAGATAGATAGATAGATAGATAGATAGATAGATAGATAGATAGATAGATAGATAGATAGATAGGTAGGTAGATAGATGATAGATAGATAGATAGATAGATAGATAGATAGATAGATAGATAGATAGATATAGATAGATAGATAGATAGATAGATAGATAGAATAATAAAAAGTAACAACAAAAGAAAGACAACTCTATATTAGGTAAATGGAGTTTATTTATATATGTTATAATTTAGGACAAACAGTGAAAGGTTGTCTTTATATTACTCGGATAGTATAGTAAGATAAATATCCCCTCAGCCAATACGAGATATCAGTTTTTATTAATACTAGCTAAACAAGTAAATATATAATTTTTAGTTTAGTATATTTTGAATTATTACACATTTTCTCTATTTCAGTTAATAAACTACATATTTTACTTTATTTTATTTTATTTAGTTTCAGCTCACAAGCTGTACCATTCTGGGGCAACGCCATTTGGTGTTGCTACATGATTTTACTTCACGAATGCTTTTTAGCAAATGCCATCTGGTGCATGAGAGAGTTCGATGCAGCTGCCCTCATCTGCACCTCCTGCCGTGAAATTGGTTCATATATATACTTTATAATGTTTTTAGTGATTAAGCTATTTTATTTCTTTTCTATGTTGTTCTGTCCTATCTGGTTATTTTATTTCTACATTATTTTATAATAGCCTTTATTTATTTATAAAATAAATCTAATTTTTGTACCTCTATATATTCATACGTAGCTTATAATAAACTGCTTAGATTAAAATTTAATTAATATACCGTTAACATGTTCTTTTACCTCAGTAGTCCTTTATCAAATACCGATATATTCCAATTGATCAATATTCACTGACATCATCTGATAAGTTAGTATTTAAGTTTATAATATGTATAAATATTAAACTATTTCTTGATAATTTCTTTTCCTCCCTCTATTGTGGTAAAAGTTTGGTACATACTCAAATGTATTCATAAAACTTTTTATCCTTTTGTTATAATTATTCTTCTAAATAATCCTCTGAATAAACCTAAACTTTAACTTTATTACAATATAACAGTATTGCTTAAAATATTTACTTATAGTACTACATGATAAAATTTCCCCTGTTTCATTATCAATGGTCTGCTAGTGGCCAGGCCCCTTAGTTGTCAGCTAACATCTTGATTTAAGTTTTCATTTATCAAATCTCATTATATTGCTTCAAATAAATTTTTCTTTTTCTGACTATACCCACTATGATTTCTGATGACGCCATCAGCCACCCCCCTAACAGACACTGCCTCCTGTTCTCTCGGCCTTAGATATAAAGGATTTCTGTAGTCTATAAATTAAAACTGCCCCTATAAAACAGTGACAAGCAAAAACTGTAACAAGTCTTTTTTCCTGATTACCTAGTAGCTTCTAAGTGGAAGGAAGGGCAACAATGTTGTTTGTCTATCTCCTTAAGTTCTTGGAGATTTTAGGTAAAATTATAATAATGTATCCATCTGTTCTAATTAAATTATAAGCTATGTCTTTGTGCAGCTGAGGATTGGTCTGCAATTAATGGATGTAATGGTTCTATTGTTCAATTAAATGGAGTTGTATGAAACGATCGTACTGCATTACCTCTGGATATCCTTGTTGCTTACGTATATATATGGAAAAAAGTCAAGATAGAGAATGCTAAAATAATTTTATAAAAAACATTTCGGTACCGGTTTCAGACATTGAGACTTTTTCAACTGTAGGTATGGAAAACAATTAAATTTTGGAAAAGTTAAAAGAAAAGTTATTTAAAGGAATATTTGCATAGTGTTCAAATACAAGTGGCATTTTCCTTGTTTCTACCTGTTTCTCACTCTCTCTCTCTCTCTCTCTCTCTCCTCTCTCTCTCTCTCTCTCTCTCGTGGCTACTCATGTGGGGTTGAGTTCATTCATTTATTTATTTATTTATTTTATTAGATTCAGCTCAAAGTTGTGGCCATGCTGGGGCACCGCCGTTTTGCTACACTGTTATCATTGGCAACCTCCTCTGATGAGTCGCATTTGGCGAATAAGGGAGTTTGATGTCGCTACCTTCATTTGCGCCTCCTGCCGCAAAGTAGGTTCATCTCGGACTCTTGACAGGAAGAGATCCAGTTTTGATTTGAAAACATATACATCCACTTTGCATACGTCCCTCAGGTTCTTTTGGAGAATAATAAATATATGTGTGCCCATAATATCGTTGCTATTGTGCAAAAGAATCGTAAGTCCAAAACGTTGCTTTTTCAGAAAACGAAAAAATAGTTTCACCATTCCATAGCAAAAGCTTTGTTCTACACTTTGATCATTTTTGATATCTTGGCATCTGAAGCAGCTGGAGATACGATAGTTTGAACAAGCATAAATAAATATTGAAAAAAGAATGCATTAGGCCAAATATGGACATATGAC
>NC_043012.1:20527909-20595409 GCF_006345805.1 Octopus sinensis
AAGTATTAGTGATTTTGGTTATGATCACTAGTTTTAAATTATAATTATAAGAGTAAATGGGAAAGAATTTAATAGTACGTAGAGGGGTTACTATTAAAAATTTTTTTTATATATTTATTAATCTTATAAGACTTTTAGAGTATATATAATAATTAGTGGTTTTTAATTATTTGATTTATTCTGTATTAAGTATTATTTATGATAGTTATTTTATTAATAAATCTTATAGTATTCAGTGATTATATTCTTTATTTGTGACTTCATTCTATTTACAATTATTGATGAACCATAACTGTTCCCATTCACAATCTTCATTGATAAAGCATATTTGTTCCTCACGCGTAATGAATTCTTCAACAATGTATTCTTTTTTGCTAATAACGTAATTCCACGAGTATTCTTATAAATGCTGTAAAGACGTCTTCCGATTCAAAATTTAGTTCATTACAAAACCACGCTAAGATATATATTTATATTTAAGATCTCTAAATTTTAATATTTATAAGTCTTATGGTATAATATTATTGTTTTTTTTATGTATATATCGTTGTATATGCAATTATCGTAATTTTCTATATAATTATTAGGTATTAACTTAAAGTTTATTCGTAAGAATCTACTTGGCGATAGATATGTTGTTTGATAGCAAGTATATGAGTTGGTATAAGTTAGATTCATGTATATACATGTATTAATAGCATTAATTGTAGTTCTAAATTTCTTGTGATTATTATTTTAACTTATATATTGTCTTTTTAAATTGTTATTTGCTAGTTACATTATACCCATTGATAAATATATTTATAGTACTTATTTGTTACTATATAACTACGAATTGATTATTTCTTTAAGTATTTTAAAGATAAGATATTTGAAAGTTATTAAAAGAAATAATTAAATAAAATAATAATAAAAATATATATATATTTATCTTATAATAAAGTTAAGTTTATATATTTTGTTATATGTCTGTAATAATTTTGTTAAATTATAGTTTTGTTAAATTAATCTATATGTATATAATCTCTTTATATTTGAAATAGATTTAGTTGGATGTTTATTTAATCTATTTTATTTAATATAGAAATATAGATTAGTAAGATAGAATATATAGATTAAACTTAATTTTTACATCTATGTTTGTATTGAAGTATGAATATAGACATTTATATACGTATTTATTTATATGATATATCTATTTGTTTGTGTATGTATACATGTGTATATGTTTATGTACGTGTATATATATGTATATGTATATACAATTATTTATGTGTGTGTGTATGGGTGTGTGTATATATGTGTATGTGTATGTATGTATGTGCATGTATGTATGAGTATGTATGTATATATATAAATATATGTAAACGCATGTATAGTTATACCTCAAATTGTGATAAGTATTAGTGATTTTGGTTATGATCACTAGTTTTAAATTATAATTATAAGAGTAAATGGGAAAGAATTTAATAGTACGTAGAGGGGTTACTATTAAAAATTTTTTTTATATATTTATTAATCTTATAAGACTTTTAGAGTATATATAATAATTAGTGGTTTTTAATTATTTGATTTATTCTGTATTAAGTATTATTTATGATAGTTATTTTATTAATAAATCTTATAGTATTCAGTGATTATATTCTTTATTTGTGACTTCATTCTATTTACAATTATTGATGAACCATAACTGTTCCCATTCACAATCTTCATTGATAAAGCATATTTGTTCCTCACGCGTAATGAATTCTTCAACAATGTATTCTTTTTTGCTAATAACGTAATTCCACGAGTATTCTTATAAATGCTGTAAAGACGTCTTCCGATTCAAAATTTAGTTCATTACAAAACCACGCTAAGATATATATTTATATTTAAGATCTCTAAATTTTAATATTTATAAGTCTTATGGTATAATATTATTGTTTTTTTTATGTATATATCGTTGTATATGCAATTATCGTAATTTTCTATATAATTATTAGATATTAACTTAAAGTTTATTCGTAAGAATCTACTTGGCGATAGATATGTTGTTTGATAGCAAGTATATGAGTTGGTATAAGTTAGATTCATGTATATACATGTATTAATAGCATTAATTGTAGTTCTAAATTTCTTGTGATTATTATTTTAACTTATATATTGTCTTTTTAAATTGTTATTTGCTAGTTACATTATACCCATTGATAAATATATTTATAGTACTTATTTGTTACTATATAACTACGAATTGATTATTTCTTTAAGTATTTTAAAGATAAGATATTTGAAAGTTATTAAAAGAAATAATTAAATAAAATAATAATAAAAATATATATATATTTATAATTTATAAGTTTAACGTATTATTTAAATAATTTTTTAAAAATTTAACTTACATTTAAATATTTTTATTGGATTTTTATATTTTATATTTTAAATTTTTTCTATATATTTTTAAATTAATTTTATTTCTATGTATTGGCTTATGATTTTCACCGTTTGTTTTGTCTAATAGTGGTTTTATCTCTAATTTAATATATTAAATTATTATTTGTCCTATTTTTAGTTGCTGTTCTATTTTTAGTTTATTTGTCCTATTTTTACTTGCTGTTCTATTTTTAGTTGCTGTTCTATTTTTAGTTTATTTGTTCTATTTTTAGTTGCTGTTCTATTTTTAGTTTATTTGTTCTATTTTTAGTTTATTTGTTCTATTTTTAGTTGCTGTTCTATTTTTAGTTTATTTGTACTATTTTTAGTTTCTTTGTCTATTTTGAGTTTATTTGTTCTATTTTTAGTTGCTGTTCTATTTTTAGTTGCTGTTCTATGTTTAGTTGTTGTTCTATTTTAAGTTTATTTGTTCTATTTTTAGTTGCTGTTCTATTTTTTTTTATTTGTTCAATTTTTGGTTTATTTGTTCTATTTTTAGTTTATTTGTTCTATTTTTAGTTTATTTTTCCTATTTTAAGTTGCTGTTCTATTTTAAATTTATTTGTTCTATTTTTAGTTGCTATTCTATTTTTAGTTTATTTCTTCTATTTTTAGTTGCTGTTCTATTTTTAGTTTATTTGTTCTATTTTTAGTTTATTTGTCTATTTTGAGTTTATTTGTTCTATTTTTAGTTTCTTTGTTCTATTTTTAGTTTATTTGTTCTATTTTTAGTTTATTTGTTCTATTTTAAGTTTATTTGTTCTATTTTTAGTTTATTTGTCATATTTTTAGTTGCTGTTCTATTTTTAGTTTATTTGTTCAATTTTTAGATTATTTGTTCTATTTTTAGTTTATTTGTCC
The DNA here is from genome assembly GCF_006345805.1 of Octopus sinensis. Taxonomy (NCBI): domain Eukaryota; kingdom Metazoa; phylum Mollusca; class Cephalopoda; order Octopoda; family Octopodidae; genus Octopus; species Octopus sinensis. The sequence continues at coordinate 20,531,183 of NC_043012.1, forward strand.
TATTTTTAGTTGCTGTTCTATTCTTAGATTATTTGTTCTATTTATAGTTTATTTGTTCTATTTTTAGTTTATTTGTCCTATTCTTAGTTGCTGTTCTATTTTTAATTTATTTGTTCTATTTTTAATTTTTTTCTGTTCTATTTTTAGTTGCTGTTCAATTTTTAGTTTATTCGTTCTATTTTTAGTTTATCTGTCCTATTTTTAGTTTATTTGTTCTATTTTAGTTGCTGTTCTATTTTTAGTTTATTTGTTCTATTTTTAGATTATTTGTTCTATTTTTAGTTTATTTGTCCTATTTTTAGTTGCTGTTCTATTCTTAGATTATTTGTTCTATTTATAGTTTATTTGTTCTATTTTTAGTTTATTTGTCCTATTCTTAGTTGCTGTTCTATTTTTAGTTTATTTGTTCTATTTTTAATTTTTTTTCTGTTCTATTTGTAGTTGCTGTTCAATTTTTAGTTTATTCGTTCTATTTTTAGTTTATCTGTTCTATTTTTAGTTTATTTGTTCTATTTTTAGTTGCTGTTCTATTTTTACTTGCTGTTCTATTTTTAGTTGCTGTTCTATTTTTAGTTTATTTGCTCTATTTTTAGTTTTTTTATCTATTTTTAGTTTATTTGTTCTATTTTTAGTTTATTTGTTCTATTTTTAGTTTATTTGTTCTATTTTTAGTTGCTGTTCTATTTTTAGTTTATTTGTTCTATTTTTAGTTGCTGTTCTATTTTTAGTTTATTTGTTCTATTTTTAGTTGCTGTTCTATTTTTAGATTATTTGTTCTATTTATAGTTTATTTGTTCTATTTTTAGTTTATTTGTCCTATTCTTAGTTGCTGTTCAATTTTTAGTTTATTCGTTCTCTTTTTAGTTTATCTGTCCTATTTTTAGTTTATTTGTTCTATTTTTAGTTTATTTGTCCTATTTTTAGTTTATTTGTTCTATTTTTAGTTGCTCTTCTATTTTTAGTTTATTTGTTCTATTTTTAGTTGCTGTTCTATTTTTACTTGCTGTTCTATTTTTAGTTGCTGATCTATTTTTAGTTTATTTGCTCTATTTTTAGTGTTTTTTTATCTATTTTTAGTTTATTTGTTCTATTTTTAGTTTATTTGTTCTATTTTAAGTTTATTTGTTCTATTTTTAGTTGCTGTTCTATTTTTAGTTTATTTGTTCTATATTTAGTTGTGGTTCTATTTTTAGTTTATTTGTTCTATTTTTAGTTGCTGTTCTATTTTTAGTTTATTTGTACTATTTTTGTTTATTTGTCTATTTTGAGTTTATTTGTTCTATTTTTACTTTCTTTGTTCTATTTATAGTTTATTTGTACTATATTTAGTTGCTGTTATATTTTTAGTTTATTTGTTCTATTCTTAGTTGCTGTTCTATTTTAAGTTTATTTGTTCAATTTTTAGTTTATTTGTTCTATTTTTAGTTGCTGTTCTATTTTTAGGTTATTTGTTCTATTTTTAGTTTATTTGTCTATTTTGAGTTTAATTGTTCTATTTTTAGTTTATTTGTTCTATTTTAAGTTTATTTGTTCTATTTTTAGTTTATTTGTCCTATTTTTAGTTGCTGCTCTATTTTTAGTTTATTTGTTCAATTTTTAGTTTATTTGTTCTATTTTTAGTTTATTTGTCCTAATTTTAGTTGCTGTTCTATTTTTAGATTATTTGTTCTATTTAGAGTTTATTTGTCTATTTTGAGTTTAATTGTTCTATTTTTAGTTTATTTGTTCTATTTTAAGTTTATTTGTTCTATTTTTAGTTTATTTGTCCTATTTTTAGTTGCTGCTCTATTTTTAGTTTATTTGTTCAATTTTTAGTTTATTTGTTCTATTTTTAGTTTATTTGTCCTATTTTTAGTTGCTGTTCTATTTTTAGATTATTTGTTCTATTTATAGTTTATTTGTTCTATTTTTAGTTTATTTGTCCTATTCTTAGTTGCTGTTCTATTTTTAGTTTATTTGTTCTATTTTTAATTTTTTTGTGTTCTATTTTTAGTTGCTGTTCACTTTTTAGTTTATTCGTTCTATTTTTAGTTTATCTGTCCTATTTTTAGTTTATTTTTCCTATTTTTAGTTTATTTGTCCTATTTTTAGTTTATTTGTTCTATTTTTAGTTGCTGTTCTATTTTTAGTTTATTTGTTCTATTTTTAGTTGCTGTTCTATTTTTACTTGCTGTTCTATTTTTAGTTGCTGTTCTATTTTTTAGTGTATTTGCTCTATTTTTAGTTTTTTTTATCTATTTTTAGTTTATTTGTTCTATTTTTAGTTTATTTGTTCTAATTTTAAGTTTATTTGTTCTATTTTTAGTTGCTGTTCTATTTTTAGTTTTTTTGTTCTATTTTTAGTTGCTGTTCTATTTTTAGTTTATTTGTTCTATTTTTAGTTGCTATTCTATTTTTAGTTTATTTGTACTATTTTTAGTTTATTTGTCTATTTTGAGTTTATTTGTTCTATTTTTAGTTTCTTTGTTCTATTTATAGTTTATTTGTACTATTTTTAGTTGCTGTTCTATTTTTAGTTTAATTGTTCTTTTTTTAGTTGCTGTTCTATTTTAAGTTTATTTGTTCTATTTTTAGTTTATTTGTTCTATTTTTAGTTGCTGTTCTATTTTTAGTTTATTTGTTCTATTTTTAGTTGCTGTTCTATTTTTACTTTATTTGTTCTATTTTTAGTTGCTGTCCTATTTTTAGTTTATTTGTTCTATTTTTAGTTTAATTCTTCTATTTTTAGTTTATTTCTCCTATTTTTAGTTGCTGGTCTATTTTTCGTTTATTTATTCTATTTTTAGTTGCTGTTCTATTTTTAGTTTATTTGTTCTATTTTTAGTTTATTTGTCCTATTTTTAGTTTATTTGTTCTATTTTTAGTTTATTTGTTCTATTTTAAGTTTATTTGTTCTATTTTTAGTTGCTGTTCTAATTTTAAGTTTATTTCTTCTATTTTTAGTGGCTGTTCTATTTATAGTTTATTTGTTCTATTTTTAGTTGCTGTTCTATTTTTAGTTTATTTGTTCTCTTTTTAGTTGATGTTCTTTTATAGTTGCTGAGTTATTTTTAGTTGCTGTTCTATTTTGGTTTATTTGTCCAATTTTTATTTGCTGTTCTATTTTTAGTTTATTTCTTCTATTTTTAGTTGCTGTTCTATTTTTAGTTGCTGTTCTATTTTTAGTTGCTGTTCTATGTTTAGTTGTTGTTCTATTTTAAGTTTCTTTGTTCTATTTTTAGTTGCTGTTCTATTTTTAGTTTATTTGTTCAATTTTTAGTTGCTGCTCTATTTTTAGTTTAATTGTCCTATTTTTAGTTGGTATTCTATTTTTAATTTCTTGTTCTATTTTAGTTGCTGTTCTATTTTTAGTTGCTGCTCTATTTTTAGTTTATTTGTCCTATATGTAGTTGCTGTTCTATTTTTAATTTATTTGTTCTATTTTTAGTTTATTTGTTCTATTTTTAGTTTATTTGTCCTATTTTAGTTGCTGTTCTATTTATAGTTTATTTGTTCTATTTTTTAGTTATTTGTTCTAATTTTAGTTTATTTGTCCAATTTTTAGTAGCTGTTCTATTTTTAGTTTATTTGTTCTATTTTTACTTTATTTGTTCTATTTATAGTTTATTTGTTCTATTTTTAGTTGCTGTCCTATTTTTAGTTGCTGTCCTATTTTTAGTTTATTTGTTCTATTTTTAGTTTATTTGTCCTATTTTTAGTTGCTGTTCTATTATTAGTATATTTGTTCTATTTTTACTTTATTTTTTCTAATTTTAGTTTATTTGTCCTATTTTTAGTTGCTGTTCTATTTTTAGTTTATATGTTCTATTTTAAGTTTATTTGTTCTATTTTTAGTTGCTGTCCTATTTTTAGTTTATTTGTTCTATTTTTAGTTGCTGTTCTATTTTTAGTTGCTGTTCTCTTCTTAGTTTATTTGTTCTGTTTTTAGTTTATTTGTTCTATTTTTAGTTGCTGTTCTACTTTTAATTTATTTGTTCTATTTTTAATTGCTGTGCTATTTTTAGTTTATTTGTTCTATTTTTAGTTGCTGTTCTAATTTTAGTTAATTTGTTCTATTTTTAGTTTATTTGTTCTATTTTAAGTTTATTTGTTCTATTTTTAGTTGCTGTTCTATTTTTAGTTTATTTGTTCCATATTTAGTTGCTGTTCTATATTTAGTTTATTTGTTCTATTTTTAGTTTATTTGTTCTATTTTTAGTTGCTGTTCTATTTTTAGTTTATTTGTTCTATTTTTAGTTGCTGTTCTATTTTTACTTTATTTGTTCTATTTTTAGTTGCTGTCCTATTTTTAGTTTATTTGTTGTATTTTTAGTTTATTTGTTCTATTTTTAGTTTATTTCTCCTATTTTTAGTTGCTGGTCTATTTTTAGTTTATTTATTCTAATTTTAGTTGCTGTTCTATTTTTAGTTTATTTGTTCTATTTTTAGTTTATTTGTCCTATTTTTAGTTTATTTGTTCTATTTTTAGTTTATTTGTTCTATTTTAATTTTATTTCTTCTATTTTTAGTTGCTGTTCTAATTTTAAGTTTATTTGTTCTATTTTTAGTGGCTGTTCTATTTATAGTTTATTTGTTCTATTTTTAGTTGCTGTTCTATTTTTAGTTTATTTGTTCTCTTTTTAGTTGCTGTTCTTTTATTAGTTGCTGAGTTATTTTTAGTTGCTGTTCTATTTTTAGTTTATTTGTTCTATTTATAGTTGCTGTTCTATTTTTAGTTGCTGTTCTATTTTTAGTTTATTTCTTCTATTTTTAGTTGCTGTTCTATTTTTAGTTGCTGTTCTATTTTTAGTTGCTGTTCTATGTTTAGTTGTCGTTCTATTTTAAGTTTCTTTGTTCTATTTTTAGTTGCTGTTCTATTTTAAGTTTATTTGTTCAATTTTTAGTTGCTGCTCTATTTTTAGTTTAATTGTCCTATTTTTAGTTGCTGTTCTATTATTAGTTTATTTGTTCTATTTTTAGTTTATTTGTCCTATTTTTAGTTTATTTGTTCTGTTTTTAGTTTATTTGTTTATTTGTTCTATTTTTACTTTATTTGTTCTAATTTTAGTTTATTTGTCCTATTTTTAGTTGCTGTTCTATTTTTAGTTTATATGTTCTATTTTTAGTTTATTTGTTCTATTTTTAGTTGCTGTCCTATTTTTAGTTTATTTGTTCTATTTTTAGTTTATATGACCTATTTTAGTTTATTTGTTCTATTTTTAGTTTATTTGTTCTATTTTTAGTTGCTGTTCTATTTTTAGTTGCTGTTCTATTCTTAGTTTATTTGTTCTGTTTTTAGTTTATTTGTTCTATTTTTAGTTGCTGTTCTACTTTTAGTTTATTTGTTCTATTTTTAGTTGCTTTGCTATTTTTAGTTTATTTGTTCTATTTTTAGTTGCTGATCTATTTTTAGTTAATTTGTTCTATTTTTAGTTTATTTGTTCTATTTTTAGTTTATTTGTTCTATTTTTAGTTTATTTGTTCAATTTTTAGTTGCTGTTCTACTTTTAGTTTATTTGTTCTATTTTTAGTTGCTTTGCTATTTTTAGTTTATTTGTTCTATTTTTAGTTGCTGTTCTATTTTTAGTTAATTTGTTCTATTTTTAGTTTATTTGTTCTATTTTTAGTTTATTTGTCCTATTTTTAGTTGCTGGTCTATATATAGTTTATTTGGTCTATTTTTAGTTGCTGTTCTACTTTTAGTTTATTTTTTCTATCTTTAGTTTATATGTCCTATTGTTAGTTGCTGTCCTATTTTAGTTTAATTGTTCTATTTTTAGTTTATTTCTCCTATTTTAGTTTCTGTTCTATTTTTAGTTTATTTGTCCTATTTTTAGTTTATTTCTTCTATTTTTAGTTTATTTGTTCTATTTTTAGTTTATTTGTCCGATTTTTAGTTTATTTCTTCTAATTTTAGTTGCTGCTATTTTTTTAGTTTAATTGTCCTATTTTTAGTTGCTGTTCTATTTTTAGTTTCTTGTTCTATTTTTAGTTTATTTGTCCTATTTATAGTTGCTCTTCTATTTTTAATTAATTTGTTCTATTTTTAGTTTATTTGTTCTATTTTTAGTTTATTTGTCCTATTTTTAGTTGCTGTTCTATATATAGTTTATTTGTTCTATTTTTAGTTTATTTGTGCTATTTTTAGTTGCTGTTCTATTATTAGTTTATTTGTTCTATTTTTAGTTAATTTGTTCTAATTTTAGTTTATTTGTCCTATTTTCTAGTTGCTGTTCTATTTTTAGTTTATTTGTTCTATTTTTACTTTATTTGTTCTATTTTTAGTTTATTTGTCCTATTTTTAGTTGCTATTCTATATTTAGATTTTTTGTTCTATTTTTAGTTGCTGTTCTATTTTTAGTTTTTTTGTCCTATTTTTAGTTTATTTGTTCTATTTTTAGTTTATTTGTTCTATTTTTAGTTTATTTATCCTATTTTTAGTTGATGTTCTATTTTTAGTTTATTTGTTCTATTTTTAGTTTATATGTTCTATTTTTATTTTATTTGTCCTACTTTTAGTTTATTTGTCCTATTTTAAATTTATTTGTTCTATTTTTAGTTTATTTGTTCTATTTTTAGTTTATTTGTCCTATTGTTAGTTGCTGTGCTATTTTTAGTTTATTTCTTCTATTTTTAGTTTCTTTGTCCTATTTTAGTTGCTGTTCTATTTTTAGTTTATTTGTCCTATTTTTAGTTTATTTCTCCTATTTTTAGTTTATTTCTCCTATTTTTAGTAGCTGTTCTATTTTTAGTTTATTTGTTCTATTTTTACTTTATTTGTTCTATTTATAGTTTATTTGTCCAATTTTTGTTACTGTCCTATTTATAGTTTATTTGTTCTATTTTTAGTTTATTTGTCCTATTTTTAGTTGCTGTTCTATTATTAGTATATTTGTTCTATTTTTACTTTATTTGTTCTAATTTTAGTTTATTTGTCCTATTTTTAGTTGCTGTTCTATTTTTAGTTTATATGTTCTATTTTTAGTTTATTTGTTCTATTTTTAGTTGCTATCCTATTTTTAGTTTATTTGTTCTATTTTTAGTTTATATGTCCTATTTTTAGTTTATTTGTTCTATTTTTAGTTTATATGTTCTATTTTTAGTTGCTGTTCTACTTTTAGTTGCTGTTCTATTCTTAGTTTATCAGTTCTGTTTTTAGTTTATTTGTTCTATTTTTAGTTGCTGTTCTATTTTTAGTTTCTTTGTTCTATTTTTAGTTTATTTGTTCAATTATTAGTTGCTGTTCTACTTTTAGTTTATTTGTTCTATTTTTAGTTGCTGTGCTATTTTTAGTTTCTTTGTTCTATTTTTAGTTGCTGTTCTATTTTTAGTTAATTTGTTCTATTTTTAGTTTATTTGTTCTATTTTTAGTTTATTTGTCCTATTTTCAGTTGCTGGTCTATATTTAGTTTATTTGGTCTATTTTTAGTTGCTGTTCTACTTTTAGTTTATTTTTTCTATTTTTAGTTTATTTGTCCTATTGTTAGTTGCTGTCCTATTTTAGTTTATTTGTTCTATTTTTAGTTTATTTTCCTATTTTAGTTGCTGTTCTATTTTTAGTTAATTTGTCCTATTTTTAGTTTATTTCTTCTATTTTTAGTTTATTTGTTCTATTTTTAGTTTATTTGTCCTATTTTTAGTGTATTTCTTCTAATTTTAGTTGCTGCTATTTTTTTAGTTTAATTGTCCTATTTTTAGTTGCTGTTCTATTTTTAGTAGTCTTGTTCTATTTTTAGTTTATTTGTCCTATTTATAGTTGCTGTTCTATTTTTAATTAATTTGTTCTATTTTTAGTTTGTTTGTTCTATTTTTAGTTTATTTGTCCTATTTTTAGTTGCTGTTCTATATATAGTTTATTTGTTCTATTTTTAGTTTATTTGTCCTATTTGTAGTTGCTGTTCTATTATTAGTTTATTTGTTCTATTTTTAGTTTATTTGTTCTAATTTTAGTTTATTTGTCCTATTTTTAGTTGCTGTTCTATTTTTAGTTTATTTGTTCTATTTTTACTTTATTTGTTCTATTTTTAGTTTATTTGTCCTATTTTTAGTTGCTGTTCTATATTTAGATTTTTTGTTCTATTTTTAGTTGCTGTTCTATTTTTAGTTTTTTTTTCTATTTTTAGTTTATTTGTTCTATTTTTAGTTTATTTGTTCTATTTTTAGTTTATTTGTTCTATTTTTAGCTTATTTATCCTATTTTTAGTTGATGTTCTATATATAGTTTATTTGTTCTATTTTTAGTTTATTTGTCCTATTTTTAGTTGCTGTTCTATTATTAGTTTATTTGTTCTATTTTTAGTTTATTTCTCCTATTTTTAGTTATTTCTCCTATTTTTAGTAGCTGTTCTATTTTTAGTTATTTGTTCTATTTTTACTTTATTTGTTCTATTTATAGTTTATTTGTCCAATTTTTGTTATGTCCTATTTATAGTTTATTTGTTCTATTTTTAGTTTATTTGTCCTATTTTAGTTGCTGTTCTATTATTAGTATATTTGTCTATTTTACTTTATTTTTCTAATTTTAGTTTATTTCTCCTATTTTAGTTGCTGTTCTATTTTTAGTTTATATGTTCTATTTTTAGTTTATTTGTTCTATTTTTAGTTGCTATCCTATTTTAGTTTATTTGTCTATTTTTAGTTTATATGTTATTTTTAGTTTATTTGTTCTATTTTTAGTTTATATGTTCTATTTTTAGTTGCTGTTCTACTTTTAGTTGCGTTCTATTTCTAGTTTATCAGTTCTGTTTTTAGTTATTTGTTCTTTTTTAGTTGCTGTTCTATTTTTAGTTTCTTTGTTCTATTTTTAGTTTATTTGTTCAATTATTAGTTGCTGTTCTACTTTTAGTTTATTTGTTCTATTTTTAGTTGCTGTGCTATTTTAGTTTATTTGTTCTATTTTTAGTTGCTGTTTATTTTTAGTTAATTTGTTCTATTTTTAGTTTATTTGTTCTATTTTTAGTTATTTGTCCTATTTCAGTGCTGGTCTATATTTAGTTTATTTGGTCTATTTTTAGTTGCTGTTCTACTTTTAGTTTATTTTTTCTATTTTTAGTTATTTGTCCTATTGTTAGTTGCTGTCCTATTTTAGTTTATTTGTTCTATTTTTAGTTTATTTTCCTATTTTAGTTGCTGTTCTATTTTTAGTTAATTTGTCCTATTTTTAGTTTATTTCTTCTATTTTTAGGTTATTTGTTCTATTTTTAGTTTATTTGTCCTATTTTTAGTGTATTTCTTCTAATTTTAGTTGCTGCTATTTTTTTAGTTTAATTGTCTATTTTTAGTTGCTGTTCTATTTTTAGTAGTCTTGTTCTATTTTAGTTTATTTGTCCTATTTATAGTTGCTGTTCTATTTTTAATTAATTTGTTCTATTTTTAGTTTATTTGTCTATTTTTAGTTTATTTGTCCTATTTTTAGTTGCTGTTCTATTATTGTTTATTTGTTCTATTTTCAGTTTATTGTTCTAATTTTAGTTTATTTGTCCTATTTTTAGTTGCTGTTCTATTTTAGTTTATTTGTTCTATTTTTACTTTATTTGTTCTATTTTTAGTTTATTTGTCCTATTTTTAGTTGCTGTTCTATATTTAGATTTTTTGTTCTATTTTTAGTTGCTGTTCTATTTTTAGTTTTTTTTTCTATTTTTAGTTTATTTGTTCTATTTTAGTTTATTTGTTCTATTTTTAGTTTATTTGTTCTATTTTTAGCTTATTTATCCTATTTTTAGTTGATGTTCTATTTTTAGTTTATTTGTTCTATTTTTAGTTTATATGTTCTATTTTTATTTTATTTGTCCTATTTTTAGTTGCTGGTCTATCTTTAGTTTATTTGTTCTATTTTTAATTGCTGTTCTATTTTTAGTTTATTTGTTCTATTTTTAGTTTATTTGTCCTACTTTTAGTTTTTTTGTCCTATTTTAAATTTATTTGTTCTATTTTTAGTTTATTTGTCCTATTGTTAGTTGCTGTGCTATTTTAGTTTATTTCTTCTATTTTTAGTTTATTTGTCCTATTTTAGTTGCTGTCCTATTTTTAGTTTATTTGTCCTATTTTTAGTTTATTTGTCCTATTTTTAGTTTATTTCTATTATTTTTAGTTTATTTCTCCTATTTTTAGTTTATTTGTTCTATTTTTAGTTTATTTGTCATATTTTTAGCTTATGTTCAATTTTTAGTTTATTTCTTCTAATTTTAGTTTATTTGTTCTATTTCTAGTTTATTTGTTCTGTTTTCTGTTGCTGTTCTATTTTTAGTTTATTTGTTCTATTTTTAGTTGCTGTTCTATTTTTAGTTTATTTGTTCTATTTTTAGTTTATTTGTCCTATTTTTAGTTTATTTTTTCTATTTTTAGTTTACTTGTTCTATTTTTAGTTTATTTCTCCTATTTTCAGTTTATTTGTCCTATTTTTAGTTTATTTTTTCTATTTTTAGTTTATTTGTCCTATTTTTAGTTTATTTTTTCTATTTTTAGTTTATTTGTTCTATTTTTAGTTTATTTCTCCTATTTTTAGTTTATGTTCAATTTTTAGTTTATTTGTTCTATTTTTAGTTTATTTGTCTATTTTTAGTTTATTTTTCTATTTTTAGTTTATTTGTTCTATTTTTAGTTTATTTGTTCTATTTTTAGTTTATTTGTCCTATTGTTAGTTGCTGTGCTATTTTAGTTTATTTCTTCTATTTTTAGTTTATTTGTCCTATTTTAGTTGCTGTTCTATTTTTAGTTTATTTGTCCTATTTTTAGTTTATTTCTACTATTTTTAGTTTATTTCTCCTATTTTTAGTTTATTTGTTCTATTTTTAGTTTATTTGTCATATTTTTAGTTTATGTTCAATTTTTAGTTTATTTCTTCTATTTTTAGTTTATTTGTTCTATTTCTAGTTTATTTGTTCTGTTTTCTGTTGCTGTTCTATTTTTAGTTTATTTGTTCTATTTTTAGTTGCTGTTCTATTTTTAGTTTATTTGTTCTATTTTTAGTTTATTTGTCCTATTTTTAGTTTATTTTTTCTATTTTTAGTTTACTTGTTCTATTTTTAGTTTATTTCTCCTATTTTTAGTTTATTTGTCCTATTTTTAGTTTATTTTTTCTATTTTTAGTTTACTTGTTCTATTTTTAGTTTATTTCTCCTATTTTTAGTTGCTGTTCTATTTTTAGTTTATTTGTTCTATTTTTAGTTTATTTGTCCTACTTTTAGTTTATTTGTCCTATTTTAAATTTATTTGTTCTATTTTTAGTTTATTTGTTCTATTTTTAGTTTATTTGTCCTATTGTTAGTTGCTGTGCTATTTTAGTTTATTTCTTCTATTTTTAGTTTATTTGTCCTATTTTTAGTTTATTTTTTCTATTTTTAGTTTACTTGTTCTATTTTTAGTTTATTTCTCCTATTTTTAGTTGCTGTTCTATTTTTAGATTTTTTGTCCTATTTTTAGTTTACATGTTCTATTTTAAGTTAATTTGTCCTATTTTTAGTTGAAATACTATTTTTAGATTATTTGTTCTATTTTTAGTTTATTTGTCCTATTTTTAGTTGCGGTTCTATTTTTAGTTTATTTAATCTATTTTTAGTTTATTTGTTCCTAGTTTTAGTTTATTTGTTCTATTTATAGATTCTATTTTTAGATTCTATATTTAGATTCTCTTTATAGATTCTATTTATAGATTCTATTTATAGATTCTATTTATAGATACTATTTATAGATTCTATTTGTAGATTCTATTTATAGATTCTATTTATAGATTCTATTTTTAGATTCTATTTATAGATACAATTTATTTATTTATTTATTTATTTATAGCTTCTATTTATAGCTTCTATTTATAGCTTCTATATATGGCTTCTATTTGTAGATCCTATTTATAGCTTCTATTTAATAGCTACTAATTATAGATTCAATTTATAGATTCTATTTATAGATTCTATTTTTTATTTATTTATTTATTTATTTATAGTTTCTCTTTATAGATTCTATTTATAGATTCTATTTATAGATTCTATTTATAGATTCTATTTATTTAATTATTTATTTATTTATTTATTTATAGATTCTATTTATAGATTCTATTTATAGATTCTATTTATAGATATTATTTATAGATTCTATTTATAGATTCTATTTATAGATTCTATTTATAGATTCTATATATAGATTCTATTTATAGATTCTATATATAGATTCTATTTATAGATACTATTTATTTATTTATTTATTTATAGCTTCTATTTATAGCTTCTCTTTATAGCTTCGATTTATATTTTCTATTTATAGCTTCTATTTGTAGCTTCTATTTATAGCCTCTATTTTATTGCTACTAATTATAGATTCTATTTATAGATTCTATTTATAGATTCTATTTGTAGATTCTATTCATAGATTCTATTTATTTATTTATTTATTTATTTATTTATTATAGATTCTATTTATAGATTCTATTTATAGATTCTATTTATAGATACTATTCATAGATTATATTTATAGATTCTATTTATAGATTTTATTTATAGATTCTATTTATAGATACTACTTATTTATTTATTTATTTATTTATTTATAGCTTCTATTTATAGCTTCTATTTATAGCTTCTATTTATAGCTTCTATTTAATAGCTACTAATTATAGATTCTATTTATAGATTCTATTTATATATTCTATGTATAGATTCTATTTATAGATTCTATTTATAGATACTATTTATTTATTTATTTATTTATTTATTTATATTTATTTATAGCTTCTATTTATAGCTTCTATTTATAGCTTCTATTTATCGCTTCTATTTATAGCTTCTATATATAGCTTGTATTTGTAGCTTCTATTTATAGCTTCTATTTGATAGCTCCTAATTATTGATTCTATTTATTTATATAGAATATAACTATTTTTAGTTGCTGTTCTATTTTTAGTTTATTTGTCCTATTTTTAGTTGCTGTTCTATTTTTAGTTTATTTGTTCTATTTTTAGTTTATTTGGTCTATTTTTAGTTTATTTGTCCTATTTTAGTTGCTGTTCTATTTTTAGTTTATTTGTTCTATTTTTAGATTATCTGTTCTATTTTTAGTTTATTTGTCCTATTTTTTTTATTTGTTCTTTTTTTTGTTTATTTGTTCTATTTTTCGTTTATTTGATCTGTTTTTACTTGCTGTTCTATTTTTAGTTTATTTGTTCTATTTTTAGTTGCTGTTCTATTTCTAGATTATTTGTTCTATTTTTAGTTTATTTGTCCTATTTTTGGTTGCTGTTCTCTTTTTAGTTTATTTGTTCTATTTTTAGTTTCTTTGTCCTATTTTTAGTTTATTTGTCCTATTTTTAATTGCTTTTCTATTTTTAGTTTATTTGTCCTATTTTTAGTTTATTTGTTGTATTTTTAGTTTACTTGTTCTATTTTTAGCTAATTTGTCCTGTTTTTAGTTGCTGTTCTATTTTTAGATTATTTTTCCTATTTTTAGTTTATATGTCCTATTTTTAGTTTATTTGTTCTATTTTTAGTTTATTTGTTCTTTTTATAGATTCTATTTATAGATTCTATTTATAGATTCTATTTTTAGATTCTATATATAGGTACTAGTTATTTATTATTTATTTATTTATAGATTCTATTTATAGATTCTATTTATAGATTCTATCATAGATACTATTTATAGATTGTATTTATAGATACTATTTATAGATTCTATTTATAGATTCTATTTTTAGATTATATTTATAGATACTATTATTTATTTATTATTTTTTTTTTTATTTAATTATAGCTTCTATTTATAGCTTCTATTTTTAGCTTCTATTTATAGCTTCTATTTATAGCTTCTATTGTAGCTTCTATTATAGCTTCTATTTAATAGCTACTAATTATAGATTCTATTTATAGATTCTATTTATATATTCTGTTTATCGATTCTATTTATAGATTCTATCTATTTATTTATTTATTTATTATTTATAGTTTCTATTTATAGATTCTCTTTATAGTTTCTATTTATAGATTCTAATTATAGATTCTATTTAAGGATTCTATGTATAGATACTATTTATAGATTCTATTATTTATATAGAATATAACTATTTTTAGATGCTGTTCTATTTTTAGTTTATTTGTCCTATTTTAGTTGCTGTTCTATTTTTAGTTTATTGGTCTATTTTTAGTTTATTTGTTCTATTTTTAGTTGCTGTTCTATTTTTAGTTTATTTGTTCTATTTTTAGATTATCTGATCTATTTTTAGTTTATTTGTCCTATTTTTTTTATTTGTTCTTTTTTTTATTTATTTGTTCTATTTTTCGTTTATTTGTTCTGTTTTTACTTGCTGTTCTATTTTTAGTTTATTTGTTCTATTTTTAGTTGCTGTTCTATTTCTAGATTATTTGTTCTATTTTTAGTTTATTTGTCCTATTTTGGTTGCTGTTCTATTTTTAGTTTTTTGTTCTATTTTTAGTTGCTGTTCTATTTTAGTTATTTGTCCTATTTTTAGTTATTTGTCCTATTTTTAATTGCTTTTCTATTTTTAGTTTATTTGTTCTATTTTCAGTTTATTTGTTGTATTTTTAGTTTACTTGTTCTATTTTTAGCTAATTTGTCCTGTTTTTAGTTGCTGTTCTATTTTTAGATTATTTGTCCTATTTTTAGTTTATATGTCCTATTTTTAGTTTATTTGTTCTATTTTTAGTTTATTTGTTCTTTTTATAGATTCTATTTATAGATTCTATTTATAGATTCTATTTTTAGATTCTATATATAGGTACTAGTTATTTATTTATTTATTTATTTATAGATTCTATTTATAGATTCTATTTATAGATTCTATTCATAGATACTATTTATAGATTGTATTTATAGATACTATTTATAGATTCTATTTATAGATTCTATTTTTAGATTATATTTATAGATACTATTTATTTATTTATTTATTTAATTATAGCTTCTATTTATAGCTTCTATTTTTAGCTTCTATTTATAGCTTCTATTTATAGCTTCTATTTGTAGCTTCTATTTATAGCTTCTATTTAATAGCTACTAATTATAGATTCTATTTATAGATATCTATTTATATATTCTGTTTATCGATTCTATTTATAGATTCTATTTATTTATTTATTTATTTATTTATTTATTTATTTATAGTTTCTATTTATAGATTCTCTTTATAGTTTCTATTTATAGATTCTAATTATAGATTCTATTTATGGATTCTATGTATAGATACTATTTATAGATTCTATTTATTTATATAGAATATAACTATTTTTAGATGCTGTTCTATTTTTAGTTTATTTGTCCTATTTTAAGTTGCTGTTCTATTTTTAGTTTATTTATTCTATTTTTAGTTTATTTGTTCTTTTTATTTATTGTCCTATTTTAGTTGCTGTTCTATTTTAGTTTATTTGTCTATTTTTAGTTTATCTGTTCTATTTTTAGTTTATTTGTTCGTTTTTAGTTGCTGTGTTCTATTTTTAGTATTTGTTCTATTTTTAGTTTATTTGTCCTATTTTTAGTTTATTTGTTTTATTTTTAGTTTACTTGTTCTGTTTTTCGTTTATTGTCTATTTTTAGTTGCTTTTCTATTTTTAGTTTATTGTCCTATTTTTAGTTATTTGTTCTATTATACTTTACTTGTTCTATTTTTAGTTATTTGTCCTATTAGTGCTGTTCTATTTTTAGATTATTTGTTCTATTTTTAAAGGACAAATAAACTAAAAATAGAACAAGTAAACTAAAAATACAGCAAATAAACTAAAAATAGGACAAATAAACTAAAAATAGAACAAATAAACTAAAAATAGAACAAATAAACTAAGAATAGAACAAATAAACTAAAAATAGAATCTATTTTTAGTTTATTTGTTCTAATTTTAGTTTATTTGTTCTGTTTTTAGTTGCTTCTATTTTTAGTTTATTTGTTCTATTTTTAGATTCTTTGTCCTATTTTTAGTTGCTGTTCAATTTTTTGTTTATTTGTTCTATTTTTAGTTTATTTCTCCTATTTTTAGTTTATTTGTTCTATTTTTAGTTTACTTGTTCTGTTTTTCGTTTAGTTGTCTTATTTTTAGTTGCTGTTCTATTTTTAGTTTATTTGTCCTATTTTTAGTTTATTTGTTCATTTATACTTTACTTGTTCTATTTTAGTTTATTTGTCCTATTGTTAGTTACTGTTCTATTTTTAGATTATTTGTTCTATTTTTAGTTTATTTATTCTATTTTTAGTTAATTTCTCCTATTTTTAGTTTATTTGTTCTATTTTTAGTTTATTTGTTCTATCTTTAGTTTATTTGTCCGATTTTTAGTTGCTGTTCTATTTCTAGTTTATTTGTTCTATTTTTAGTTGCTCTTCTATTTTTAGTTTATTTGTTCTATTCTTAGTTTATTTGTTCTATTTTTAGTTTATTTGTTCTTTTTTTAGTTTATTTGTTCTATTTTCAGTTTATTTGTTGTATTTTTAGTTTACTTGTTCTATTTTTAGTTTATTTGTCCTGTTTTTAGTTGCTGTTCTACTTTTAGATTATTTGTCCTATTTTTAGTTTATATGTCCTATTTTTAGTTTATTTGTTCTATTTTTAGTTTTTTGTCCTTTTTATAGATTCTTTATAGATTCTATTATAGATTCTATTTTTAGATTCTATATATAGGTACTAGTTATTTATTTATATATTTATTTATAGATTCTATTTATAGATTCTATTTATAGATTCTATTTATAGAAACTATTTATAAATTGTATTTATAGATCCTATTTATAGATTCTATTAATAGATACTATTTTTTGATTCTATTTATAGATAGTATTTATTTATTTATTTATTTATTTATTTAATTATAGCTTTTATTTATAGCTTCTATTTTTAGCTTCTATTTATAGCTTTTATTTATAGCTTGTATTTGTAGCTTCTATTTATAGCTTCTATTTAATAGCTACTAATTATAGATTCTATTTATAGATTCTATTTATCGATTCTATTTATAGATTCTATTTATAGATTCTATTTATTTATTTATTTATTTATTTATTTATTTATAGATTCTATTTATAGATTCTATTTATAGATTCTATTTATAGATTCTATTTATAGATTCTATGTATAGATACAATTTATAGATTCTATTTATTTATATAGAATATAACTATTTTAAAATGCTGTTCTATTTTTAGTTTATTTGTCCTATTTTAATTTGCTGTTCTATTTTTAGTTTATTTGTTCAATTTTTAGTTTATTTGTTCTATTTTTAGTTTATTTGTTCTATTTTTAGTTTATTTGTCCTATTTTAGTTGCTGTTCTTTTTAGTTTATTTGTTCTATTTTTAGTTTATCTTTTCTATATTTAGTTTATTTGTTCTGTTTTTAGTTGCTGTTCTATTTTTAGTTTTTTTGTTCTATTTTTAGTTGCTGTTCTAATTTTAGTTTATTTGTTCTATTTTTAGTTTCTTTGTCCTATTTTTAGTTGCTGTTCTATTTTTGTTTATTTGTTCTATTTCTAGTTTATTTGTCCTATTTTTAGTTTATTTTTAGTGGCTGTGCTATTTTTAGTTTATTTGTTCTATTTTTAGTTGCTGTTCTATTTAGTTTATTTTCGTTCTATTTATTATTTGTTCTAATTTTAGTATATTTGTCCTATTTTCAGTTGCTGGTCTATTTTTAATTTATTTGTACTATTTTTAGTTGCTGTTCTACTTTTTAGTTTATTTGTTCTATTTTTAGTTTATTTCTTCTATTTTTAGTTTCTTTGTTCTATTGTTAGTTGCTGCTCTTAATTTTTAGTTTATTTGTTCTATTTTTAGTTGCTTTTCTATTTTTAGTTTATTTGTTCTATTTTTAGTTTATTTGTCCTACTCTTAGTTTATTTGTCCTTTTTTTAATTTATTTGTTCTATTTTTAGTTTATTTGTTCTATTTTTAGTTTATTTGTCCTATTTTTAGTTTATTTGTTCTATTTTTAGTTTACTTGTTCTATGTTTCGTTTATTTGTCCTATTTTTAGTTGCTGTTCTATTTTTAGTTTATTTGTCCTATTTTTAGTTTATTTGTTCTATTTATACTTTACTTGTTCTATTTTTAGTTTATTTGTCCTATTTTTAGTTACTGTTCTATTTTTAGATTATTTGTTCTATTTTTAGTTTATTTATTCTATTTTTAGTTAATTTCTCCTATTTTTAGTTTATTTGTTCTATTTTTAGTTTATTTGTTCTATCTTTAGTTTATTTGTCCGATTTTTAGTTGCTGTTCTATTTCTAGTTTATTTGTTCTATTTTTAGTTGCTCTTCTATTTTTAGTTTATTTGTTCTATTCTTAGTTTATTTGTTTTATTTTTAGTTTTTTGTTCTTTTTTTAGTTTATTGTCCTATTTTTAGTTTATTTGTTGTATTTTTAGTTTACTTGTTCTATTTTATTTATTTGTCCTGTGTTTTTTAGTGTGCTGTTCTACTTTTAGATTATTTGTCCTATTTTTAGTTTATATGTCCTATTTTTAGTTTATTTGTTCTATTTTTAGTTTATTTGTCCTTTTTATAGATTCTATTTATAGATTCTATTTATAGATTCTATTTTTAGATTCTATATATAGGTACTAGTTATTTATTTATATATTTATTTATAGATTCTATTTATAGATTCTATTTATAGATTCTATTTATAGAAACTATTTATAGATTGTATTTATAGATCCTATTTATAGATTCTATTAATAGATTCTATTTTTTGATTCTATTTATAGATAGTATTTATTTATTATTATTTTACTTATTTAATTATAGTTTATTTATAGCTTCTATTTTTAGCTTCTATTTATAGCTTTTATTTATAGCTTGTATTTGTAGCTTCTATTTATAGCTTCTATTTAATAGCTACTAATTATAGATTCTATTTATAGATTCTATTTATCGATTCTATTATAGATTATTTATAGATTCTATTTTTTATATTTATTTATTTATTTATAGATTCTATTTATAGATTCTATTTATAGATTCTATTTATAGATTCTATTATAGATTCTATGTATAGATACAATTTATAGATTCTTATTATTTAATATAGATATAACTATTTTAAATGCTTGTTCTATTTTTAGTTTATTTGTCTATTTTTAATTTGCTGTTCTATTTTAGTTTATTTGTTCAATTTTAGTTTATTTGTTCTATTTTAGTTTATTTGTTCTTTTTAGTTTATTTGTCCTATTTTAGTTGCTGTTCTTTTTAGTTTATTTGTTCTATTTTTAGTTTATCTTTTCTATATTTAGTTTATTTGTTCTGTTTTTAGTTGCTGTTCTATTTTTAGTTTTTTTGTTCTATTTTTAGTTGCTGTTCTAATTTTAGTTTATTTGTTCTATTTTTAGTTTCTTTGTCCTATTTTTAGTTGCTGTTCTATTTTTTGTTTATTTGTTCTATTTCTAGTTTATTTGTCCTATTTTTAGTTTATTTTTAGTGGCTGTGCTATTTTTAGTTTATTTGTTCTATTTTTAGTTGCTGTTCTATTTTTAGTTTATTTGTTCTATTTTTAGTTTATTTGTTCTAATTTTAGTATATTTGTCCTATTTTCAGTTGCTGGTCTATTTTTAATTTATTTGTACTATTTTTAGTTGCTGTTCTACTTTTAGTTTATTTGTTCTATTTTTAGATTAATTGTCCTATTTTTAGTTTATTTGTTCTATTTTTAGTTTATTTCTTCTATTTTTAGTTTCTTTGTTCTATTGTTAGTTGCTGCTCTTAATTTTTAGTTTATTTGTTCTATTTTTAGTTGCTTTTCTATTTTTAGTTTATTTGTTCTATTTTTAGTTTATTTGTCCTACTCTTAGTTTATTTGTCCTTTTTTTAATTTATTTGTTCTATTTTTAGTTTATTTGTTCTATTTTTAGTTTATTTGTCCTATTTTTAGTTTATTTGTTCTATTTTTAGTTTACTTGTTCTATGTTTCGTTTATTTGTCCTATTTTTAGTTGCTGTTCTATTTTTAGTTTATTTGTCCTATTTTTAGAGAAAAGCAACTAAAAATAGAACAAATAAACTAAAAATAAGAGCAGCAACTAACAATAGAACAAATAAACTAAAAATAGAAGAAATAAACTAAAAATAGAACAAATAAACTAAAAATAGGACAAATAATCTAAAAATAGAACAAATAACCTAAAAGTAGAAGAGCAACTAAAAATAGTACAAATAAATGAAAAATAGACCAGCAACTAAAAATAGGACAAATAAACTAAAAATAGGACAAATAAACTAAAAATAGAACAAATAAACTAAAAATAGAACAGCAACTAAAAATAGAACAAATAAACTAAAAATAGCACAGCAACTAAAAATAAAACAAAGAAAATAAAAATAGGACAAATAAACTAAAAATAAGAGCTGCAACTAACAATAGAACAAATAAACTAAAAATAGAAGAAATAAACTAAAAATAGAACAAATAAACAAAAAATAGAACAGCAACTAAAAATAGAACAAATAAACTAAAAATAGCGCAGCAACTAAAAATAGAACAAATAAACTAAAATCTAAAATCTATAGAATCTATAAATAGAACAAATAAACTAAAAATAGAACAAATAAACTAAAAATAGGACAAATAAACTAAAAATAGAACAAATAAACTAAGAATAGAACAAATAAACTAAAAATAGAAGAGCAACCAAAAATAGAACAAATAAACTAAAAATAGAACAGCAACTAAAAATCGGACAAATAAACTAAAAATAGAACAAATAAACTAAAAATAGAACAAATAAACTAAAAATAGGATAAATTAACTAAAAATAGAAATAAACTAAAAATAGAACAAATAATCTAAAAATAGAACAGCAACTAAATATATGTCAAATAAACTAAAAATAGAACAAGTAAAGTATAAATAGAACAAATAAACTAAGAAATAGGACAAATAAACTAAAAATAGAACAGCAACTAAAAATAGGACAAATAAACGAAAAATAGAACAAGTAAACTAAAAATAGAACAAATAAACTAAAAATAGGACAAATAAACTAAAAATAGAACAAATAAACTAAAAATAGAACAAATAAATTAAAAAAAGGACAAATAAACTAAAAGTAGGACAAATAAACTAAAAATAGAACAAATAAACTAAAAATAGAAAAGCAACTAAAAATAGAGCAAATAAACTAAAAATTAAGAGCAGCAACTAACAATAGAACAAATAAACTAAAAATAGAAGAAATAAACTAAAAATAGAACAAATAAATTAAAAATAGAACAGCAACTAAAAATAGAACAAATAAACTAAAAATAGCACAGCAACTAAAAATAGAACAAATAAACTAAAATCTAAAATTTATAAATAGAATCTATAAATAGAACAAATAAACTAAAAATAGAACAAATAAACTAAAAATAGGACAAATAAACTAAAAATAGAACAAATAAACTAAAAATAGAACAAATAAACTAAAAATAGAACAAATAAACTAAGAATAGAACAAATAAACTAAAAATAGAAGAGCAACTAAAAATAGAACAAATAAACTAAAAATAGAAGGACTACTAAAAATAGAACAAATAAACTAAAAATAGAACAGCAACTAAAAACAGAAGAAAGAAACTATTAATAGAACAAATAAACTAAAAATAGAACAATTAAACTAAAAATAGAACAAATAAACTAAACATAGAACATCAACTAAAAATAGAACAAATAAACTAAAAATAGGACAAATAAACTAAAAATAGAACAGCAGCTAAAAATAGGACGAATAAACTAAAAAAAGAACAAGTAAACTAAAAATAGAACAAATAAACTAAAAATAGGACAAATAAACAAAAAATAGAACAAATAAACTAAAAATAGAACAGCAACTAAAAATAGGACAAATAAACTAAAAATAGAACAAATAAACTAAAAATAGAACAGCAACTAAAAATAGAACAAATAAACTAAAAATAGAATAGCAACTAAAAACAGAAGAAATAAACTAAAAATAGAACAAGTAAACTAAAAATAGAACAAATAAACCAAAAATAGGACAAATAAACTAAAAATAGAACAGATAAACTAAAAATAGAATAAATAAACTAAAAATAGAACAGCAACTAAAATAGGACAAATAAACTAAAAATAGAACAAATAAACTAAAAAAGGAACAAAGAAACTAAAAATAGAACAGCAACTAAAAATAGGACAAATAAACTAATAATAGAACAGCATCTAAAAAGAGTTATATTCTATATAAATAAATAGAATCTATAAATAGTATCTATACATAGAATCTATAAATAGAATCTATAAATAGAATTTATAAAAAGAATCTATAAATAGTATCTATAAATAGAATCTATAAATAGAATCTATAAATAAATAAATAAATAAATAAATAAATAGAATATATAAATAGAATCTATAAATAGAATCTATAAATAGAATCTATAAATAGAATCTATAAATAGAATCTATAAATAAATAAATAAATAAATAAAAAGAATCTATAAATAGAATCTATAAATAGAATCTATAAATAGAACAAATAAACTAAAAATGGGACAAATAATCTAAAAATAGGACAAATAAACTAAAAATAGAACAAATAAACTAAAAATAGAACAAATAAACTAAAAATAGAATAAATAAACTAAAAATAGAACAGCAACTAAAAATAGAACAGCAACTAAAAATAGAACAAATAAACTAAAAATGGAACAAATAAACTAAAAATGGAACAAATAAACTAAAAATAGAACAAATAAACTAAAAATAGAACAAATAATCTAAAAATAGAACTTCAACTAAAAATAGGACAAATTAACTAAAAATAGAATAAGTAAACTAAAAATACAACAAATAAACTAAAAATAGGACAAATAAACTAAAAATAGAACAGCAACTAAAAATAGAATAAGTAAACTAAAAATAGAACGAATAAACTATAAATAGAACAGCAACTAAAATAGGACAAATAAACTAAAAATAGAAAAAATAAACTAAAAATAGAAGAAATAAACTAAAAATAGGACATCAACTAACAATAGGACAAATAAACTAAAAATAGAACAAATAAATTAAAAATAGGACAAATAAACTAAAAGTAGGACAAATAAACTAAAAATAGAACAAATAAACTAAAAATAGAAAAGCAACTAAAAATAGAACAAATAAACTAAAAATAAGAGCAGCAACTAACAATAGAACAAATAAGCTAAAAATAGAAGAAATAATCTAAAAATAGAACAAATAAACTAAAAATAGGACAAATAATCTAAAAATAGAACATATAAACAAATAAACTAAAATCTAAAATCTATAAATAGAATCTATATATAGAACAAATTAACTAAAAATAGAACTACAACTAAAAATAGGACAAATTAACTAAAAATATAACAAGTAAACTATAAATACAACAAATAAACTAAATAGAACAGCAACTAAAAATAGGAGAAATAAACTAAAATTAGAACAAGTAAACTAGAAATAGAAAAAATAAACTAAAAATAGGACAAATAAACTAAAAAAAGAACAAATAAACTAAAAATAGTACAAATAAATTAAAAATAGACCAGCAACTAAAAATAGGAAAAATAAACTAAAAATAGAACAAATAAACTAAAAATAGAACAAATAAACTAAAAATAGAACAGCAACTAAAAATAGAACAAATAAACTAAAATCTAAAATCTATAAATAGAACAAATTAACTAAAAATAGAACAAATAAAATAAAAATAGAACATATAAACTAAAAATAGAAGAAATAAACTAAAAATAGAACAGCAACTAAACAGGATAAATAAACTAAAATAGAATGAATAAAATAAAAATAGAACAAATAAACTAAAAAGAGAACAAAAAAACTAACAATAGAAGAGCAACTAAAAATAGAACAAATAAACTAAATATAGAACAGCAAACAAGTAGAACAAATAAACAAATAAAAAGAACAGAACTAAATAAAAACAGCAACTAAATAAAGAACAGCAACTAAAAATAGAGCAAATAAACTAAAAATAGAACAGCAACTAAATATAGAACAAATAAACTAAAAATAGAACAGCCACTAAAAATAGAACAAATAAACTAAAAATAGACCAGCAACTAAAAATAGGACAATAAACTAAAAATAGAACAGCAACTAAAAATAGAATAAACAAGCTAAAAATAGACCAGCAACTAAAAATAGGACAAATAAACTAAAAATAGGACAAATAAGCTAAAAATAGAACAAAAAAACTAAAAATAGCACAGCAACTAAAAATAGAACAAAGAAAATAAAAATAGGACAAATAAACTAAAAATAAGAGCTGCAACAATAAAACTAATTTATCCTATTTTTAGTTTATTTGTTCTATTTTTAGTTTATTTGTTCTATTTTTAGTTTATTTGTCCTCTTTTTAGTTTATTTGTTCTATTTTTAGTTTATTTGTTCTATTTATAGATTCTATTTATAGATTTTAGATTTTAGTTTATTTGTTCTATTTTTAGTTGCTGTGCTATTTTTAGTTTATTTGTTCTATTTTTAGTTGCTGTTCTATTTTTTGTTTATTTGTTCTATTTTTAGTTTATTTCTTCTATTTTTAGTTTATTTGTCCTATTTTTAGTTGCTGGTCAATTTTTAGTTTATTTGTTCTATTTTTAGTTGCTGTTCTACTTTTAGTTTATTTGTTCTATTTTTAGTTTATTTGTCCTATTTTTAGTTTATTTGTTCTATTTTTAGTTTATTTCTTCTATTTTTAGTTTATTTGTTCTATTGTTAGTTGCAGCTCTTATTTTTAGTTTATTTGTCCTATTTTTATTTTCTTTGTTCTATTTTTAGTTGCTGTGCTATTTTTAGTTTATTTGTTCTATTTTTAGTTGCTGTTCTATTTTTAGTTTATTTGTTCTATTTTTAGTTTATTTGTCCTATTTTTAGTTTATTTGTCCTATTTTTAGTTGCTGGTCTATTTTTCATTTGTTTGTACTATTTTTAGTTGCTCTTCTACTTTTAGTTTATTTGTTCTATTTTTAGATTATTTGTCCTAATTTTTAGTTTATTTGTTCTATTTTTAGTTTATTTCTTCTATTTTTAGTTTATTTGTTCTATTGTTAGTTGCTGCTCTTATTTTTAGTTTATTTGTTCTATTTTTAGTTGCTTTTCTCTTTTTAGTTTATTTGTTCTATTTTTAGTTTATTTGTCCCACTTTTAGTTTATTTGTCCTATTTTTAATTTATTTGTTCTATTTATTTATTTATTTATTTATTTATAGATTCTATTTATAGATACTATTTATAGATTCTATTTATAGATTCTATTTATAGATTCTATGTATAGATACTATTTATAGATTCTATTTATTTATATAGAATATAACTATTTTTAGATGCTGTTCTATTATTAGTTTATTTGTCCTATTTTTATTTGCTGGTCTATTTTTAGCTTGTTTGTCCTATTTTTAGTTTATTTGTCCTATTTTTAGTTGCTGGTCTATTTTTAGCTTGTTTATTCTATTTTAGTTGCTGTTCTATTTTAGTTTATTGTCCTATTTTTAGTTGCTGGTCTATTTTATTTTATTGTTCTATTTTTAGTGGCTGTTCTATTTTAGTTTATTTGTTCTATATTTGTGCTGTTCTATTTTTAGTTTATTTGCTCTATTTTTAGTTGCTGTTCTTTTTTTAGTTGCTGTTTTATTTTTAGTTGCTGTTCTATATTTAGCTTATTTGTTCTATTTTTAGTTGCCCGTTCTATATTTAGTTTATTTGTTCTATTTTTAGTTGCTCTTCTATTTTTAGTTTTTTTGTTCTCTTTTTAGTTTATTTGTTCTATTTTTATTTTATTCATTCTATTTATAGTTTATTTATCCTATGTTTAGTTGCTGTTCTATTTTTAGTTTATTTCTTCAATTTTTAGTTTATATGTTCTATTTTTATTTTATTTGTCCTATTTTTAGTTAATTTGTTCTATTTATAGATTCTATTTATAGATTTTAGATTTTAGTTTATTTGTTCTATTTTTAGTTGCTGTTCTATTTTTAGTTTATTTGTTCTATTTTTAGTTTATTTGTTCAATTTTTAGTTTATTTGTCCTATTTTTAGTTGCTGGTCTATTTTTAATTTATTTGTACTATTTTTAGTTTATTTGTTCTATTTTTAGATTATTTGTCCTATTTTTAGTTTATTTGTTTTATTTTTAGTTTATTTCTTCTATTTTTAGTTTATTTATTCTAGTTTTAGTTTATTTATCCTATTTTTAGTTGCTGTTCTATTTTTAGTTTATCTGTTCTATTTTTAGTTTATATGTCTTATTTTTAGTTTATTTGTTCTATTTTTAGTTTATTTGTCCTATTTTTAGTTTATTTGTTCATTTTTAGTTTATTTGTCCTATTTTTAGTTTATTTTTTCTATTTCTAGTTTACTTGTTCTAATTTTAGTTTATTTCTCCTATTTTTAGTTGCTGTTCTATTTTTAATTTATTTGTCCTATTTTTAGTTTATTTGTTGTATTTATAGTTTACTTGTTCTATTTTTAGTTAATTTGTCCTATTTTTAGTTGTAGTTCTATTTTTAGTTAATTTGTTCTATATATAGATTCTATTTATAGATTTTAGATTTTAGTTTATTTGTTTATATGTTCTATTTTTAGATTATTTGTCCTATTTTTAGTTTATTTGTTCTATTTTTAGATTATTTCTTCTATTTTTAGCTTATTTGTTCTATTGTTAGTTGCTGCTCTTATTTTTAGTTTATTTGTTCTATTTTTAGTTGCTTTTCTATTTTTAGTTTATTTGTTCTATTTTTAGTTTATTTGTCCTACTTTTAGTTTATTTGTCCTATTTTTAATTTATTTGTTCTATTTTAGTTTATTGTTCTATTTTAGTTATTTGTCCTATGTTTAGTTGAATTGTCCTATTTTTAGTTATTCTTCTATTTTTAGTTTATTTTTTCTATTTTTAGTTTATTTGTCCTATTTTAGTTCCTGTTCTATTTATAGTTTATTCGTTCTATTTTTAGTTTATCTGTCCTATTTTTAGTTTATATGTCTTATTTTTAGTTTATTTGTTCTATTTTTAGTTAATTTGTCCTATTTTTAGTTGAAGTTCTATTTTTAGATTATTTGTTCTATTTTTAGTTTATTTGTTCTATTTTTAGTTTATTTGTTCCATTTTTAGTTTATTTGTCCTATTTTTAGTTTATTTGTTCTATTTATACTTTACTTGTTCTATTTTTAGTTTATTTGACATTTTTTTAGTTGCTGTTCTATTTTTAGATTATTTGTTCTATTTTTAGTTTATTTCTATTTTTAGTTAATTTATCCTATTTCTAGTTTATTTGTTCTATTTTTAGTTTATTTGTTCTATTTTTAGTTTATTTGTCCGATTTTTAGTTGCTGTTCTATTTTTAGTTTATTTGTTCTATTTTTAGGTTGCTTCTATTTTAGTTATTTGTTCTATTTTTAGTTTATTCTATTTTTAGTTTATTTTTCTATTTTATTTATGTGTTCTATTTTAGTTTATTTGTCCTATTTTTAGTTTATTTATTTCTATTAGTTTATTTGTTCTATTTATAGATTCTATTTATAGATTTTAGATTTTAGTTTATTTGTTCTATTTTTAGTTGCTGTGCTATTTTTAGTTTATTTGTTCTATTTTTAGTTGCTGTTCTATTTTTTGTTTATTTGTTCTATTTTTAGTTTATTTCTTCTGTTTTTAGTTGCTGTTCTATTTAGTTGCTGTTCTATTGTTCTATTTTTATTATTTGTCCTATTTTAGTTTATTTGTTCTATTTTTAGTTTATTTCTTCTATTTTTAGTTTATTTGTTCTATGTTGTTGCAGCTCTTATTTTAGTTTATTTGTCCTACTTTTTATTTTCTTTGTTCTATTTTAGTTGCTGTGCTATTTTTAGTTTATTTGTTCTATTTTAGTTGCTGTTCATTTTTTAGTGCTGTTCTATTTTAGTTTATTTGTTCTATTTTAGGTTATTGTCCTATTTTTAGTTATTTGTCTATTTTTAGTTGCTGGTCTATTTTCATTTATTTTACTTTTACTTTTTTAGTGTGCTGGTCTATTTTTACTTTTTAGTTTATTTGTTCTATTTTTAGTTGCTTTTCTCTTTTTAGTTTATTTGTTCTATTTTTAGTTTATTTGTCCCACTTTTAGTTTATTTGTCCTATTTTTAATTTATTTGTTCTATTTATTTATTTATTTATTTATAGATTCTATTTATAGACACTATTTATAGATTCTATTTAAAGATTCTATTTATAGATTCTATGTATAGATACTATTTATAGATTCTATTTATTTATATAGAATATAACTATTTTTAGATGCTGTTCTATTATTAGTTTATTTGTCCTATTTTTAGTTTATTTGTTCTATTTGTAGTTTATTTCTTCTATTATTATTTTATTTTTTCTATTTTTAGTTTATTTGTTCTAATGTTAGTTGCAGCTCTTATTTTTAGTTTATTTGTCCTATTTTTATTTTCTTTGTTCTATTTTTAGTTGCTGTGCTATTTTTAGTTTTTTTGTTCTATTTTAAGCTTATTTGTCCTATTTTTAGTTTATTTGTCCTATTTTTAGTTGCTGGTCTATTTTTAGCTTGTTTTTCTATTTAAGTTGTGTTCTATTTTTAGTTTATTGTCCTATTTTTAGTTGCTGGTCTATTTTTAGTTTATTTGTTCTATTTTTAGTGGCTGTTCTATTTTTAGTTTATTTGTTCTATATTTAGTTGCTGTTCTATTTTTAGTTTATTTGCTCTATTTTTAGTTGCTGTTCTTTTTTTAGTTGCTGTTTTATTTTTAGTTGCTGTTCTATATTTAGTTTATTTGTTCTATTTTTAGTTGCTGTTCTATATTTAGTTTATTTGTTCTATTATTAGTTGCTCTTCTATTTTTAGTTTTTTGTTCTCTTTTTAGTTTATTTGTTCTATTTTTAGTTTATTTCTTCTATTTTTAGTTTATATGTTCTATTTTTATTTTATTTGTCCTATTTTTAGTTAATTTGTTCTAATTATAGATTCTATTTATAGATTTTAGATTTTAGTTTATTTGTTCTATTTTTAGTTGCTTTTCTATTTTTAGTTTATTTGTTCTATTTTTAGTTTATTTGTCCTACTTTTAGTTTATTTGTCCTATTTTTAATTTATTTGTTCTATTTTTAGTTTATTTGTTCTATTTTTAGTTTATTTGTCCTATTGTTAGTTGATGTCCTATTTTTAGTTTATTTCTTCTATTTTTGTTTATTTTTTTCTAATTTTAGTTTATTTGTCCTATTTTAGTTGCTGTTCTATTTATAGTTTATTCGTTCTATTTTTAGTTTATCTGTTCTATTTTTAGTTTATATGTCTTATTTTTAGTTTATTTGTTCTATTTTTAGTTTATTTGTCCTATTTTTAGTTTATTTGTTCTTTTTTTAGTTTATTTGTCCTATTTTTAGTTTATTTTTTCTATTTCAGGTTTATTTGTTCTAATTTTAGTTTATTTCTCCTATTTTTAGTTGCTGTTCTATTTTTAGTTTATTTGTCCTATTTTTAGTTTATTTGTTGTATTTTTAGTTTACTTGTTCTATTTTTAGTTAATTTGTCCTATTTTTAGTTGAAGTTCTATTTTTAGATTATTTGTTCTATTTTTAGTTTATTTGTTCTATTTTTAGTTTATTTGTTCCATTTTTAGTTTATTTGTTCCATTTTAGTTTATTGGTTCTCTTTTTAGTTGCTGTTCTATTTTTAGTTGCTGTTCTATTTTAGTTATTTATTCTATTTTTAGTATTTGTTCTATTTTTAGTTTATTTGTTTTATTTTTAGTTATTTGTCCTATTTTTAGATTATTTGTCCAATTTTTAGTTTATTTGTTCTATTTATAGATTCTATTTATAGATTCTATTTTATAGATTCTATTTATAGATTCTATTTATAGATTCTATTTATAGATTCTATTTATATATTCTATTTATTTATTTATTTATTTATTCATTTATTTATTTATAGATTCTATTTATAGATTCTATTTATAGATACTATTTATAGATTCTTTTTATAAATTCTATTTATAGATTCTATTTATAGATTTTATGTATAGATACTATTTATAGATTCTATTTATTTATATAGAATATAACTCTTTTTAGATGCTGTTCTATTATTAGTTTATTTGTCCTATTTTTAGTTGCTGTTCTATTTTTAATTTCTTTGTTCCTTTTTTAGTTTATTTGTTCTATTTATAGTTTATTTGTCCTCTTTTAGTTGCTGTTCTATTTAGTTTATTTATTCTATTTTTAGTTTATCTGTTCTATTTTTAGTTTATTTGTCCTATTTTTGGTTTATTTGTTCTATTTTTAGTTTACTTGTTCTATTTTTAGTTGCTGTTCTATTTTTAGTTTATTTGTTCTATTTTTAGTTTATTTGTCCTATTTTTAGTTGCTGTTCTATTTTTAGTTTATTTTTATTCTATTTTTTGTTTATTTGTCCTATTTTTAGTTTATTTGTTCTATTTTTAGTTTACTTGTTCTATTTTTAGTTTATTCGTCTATTTTAGCTGCTGTTCTATTTTAGTTTATTTGTCCTATTTTAGTTTATTTGTTCTATTTTAGTTGCTGTTCTAGTTTTAGTTTATTGGTTATTTTTAGTTTATTTGTTCTATTTTTAGTTTATTTGTTCTATTTCTAGTTTCTTTCTTCTGTTTTTAGTTGCTGTTCTATTTAGTTGCTGTTCAATTTGTTCTATTTTTAGTTGCCCTTCTATTTTTAGTTTATTTGTTATATTTTTAGTTGCTGTTCTAATTTCAGTTTAATTTGTACTATTTTTAGTTGCTCTTCTATTTTTAGTTTATTTGTTCTAATTTTAGTTGCTGTTCTATTTTCAGTTTATTTGTTCTATTTCTAGGTGCTGTCCTATTTTTAGTTGCTGTTCTATTTTTACTTTATTTGTTCTATTTTTAGTTTATTTGTCCTATTTTTCGTTTATATATTCTATTTTTAGTTTATATGTTCTATTTTTAGTTGCTGTTCTATTTTTAGTTTATTTCTTCTATTTTTAATTTATGTCCTCTTTTAGTTGCTGTTCTATTTTTAGTTTATTTATTCTATTTTTAGTTTATCTGTTCTATTTTTAGTTTATTTGTCCTATTTTTAGTTTATTTGTTCTATTTTTAGTTTACTTGTTCTATTTTTAGTTTATTTGTTGTTTTTAGTTGCTGTTCTATTTTTAGTTTATTTGTTCTATTTTTAGTTGCACAACTATTTTTAGTTTATTTGTTCTATTCTTAATTTATTTGTTCTATTTTTAGTTTAGTTGTTCTATTTTTAGTTTATTTGTTCTATTTATAGTTTATTTGTCCTATTTTTAGTTTATTTGTTCTATTTTTAGTTGCTGTGCTATTTTTAGTTTATTTGTTCTATTTTTAGTTGCTGTTCTATTTTTTGTTTATTTGTCCTACTTTTAGTTTATTTCTTCTATTTTTAGTTTATTTGTCCTATTTTTAGTTGCTGGTCTATTTTTAGTTTATTTTTTCTATTTTTAGTTGCTGTTCTATTTTTAGTTTATTTGCTCTATTTTTAGTTGCTCTTCTTTTTTTAGTTGCTGTTCTATTTTTTGTTTATTTGTCCTATTTTTAGTTTATTTCTTCTATATTTACTCTATTTGTTCTATTTTTAGTTGCTGTTCTATATTTAGTTTATTTGTTCTATTTTTAGTTGCTCTTCTATTTTTTGTTTTTTTGTTCTAATTTTAGTTTATTTGTTCTATTTTTAGTTTATTTATTCTATTTTTAGTTTATTTATCCTATTTTTAGTTGCTGGTCTATTTTTAGTTTATTTCTTCTATTTTTAGTTTATATGTTCTATTTTTATTTTGTCCATTTTTAGTTAATTTGTTCTATTATAGATTTTAG
The DNA here is from genome assembly GCF_006345805.1 of Octopus sinensis. Classification (NCBI taxonomy): domain Eukaryota; kingdom Metazoa; phylum Mollusca; class Cephalopoda; order Octopoda; family Octopodidae; genus Octopus; species Octopus sinensis. Next base: position 20,562,938 of record NC_043012.1, read on the forward strand.
ATTTTATTTTATTGTTCTATTTTTAGTTGCTGTTCTATTTTTAGTTTATTTGTTCTATTTTTAGGTATTGTTCTATTTTAGTTTATTTGTCCTATTTTTAGTTGCTGGTCTTTTTTAGCTTATTTTGTCTATTTTTAGTTGTTGTTCTATTTTTAGTTTATTTGTCCTATTTTTAGTGGCTGTTCTATTTTTAGTTTATTTGTTCTATTTTTAGTTGCTGTTCTATTTTTAGTTTATTTGCCAAATTTTTAGTTGCTGTTCTTTTTTTAGTTGCTGTTTTATTTTTAGTTGCTCTTCTATATTTAGTTTATTTGTTCTATTTTTAGTTGCTGTTCTATATATAGTTTATTTGTTCTATTTTTAGTTGCCGATCTATTTTTAGTTTTTTTGTTCTATTTTTAGTTTATTTGTTCTATTTGTAGTTGCTGTTCTATTTTTCGTTTATTTATCCTATTTTTAGTTGCTGTTTTATTTTTAGTTTATTTCTTGTATTTTTAGTTTATATGTTCTATTTTTTTTTTTTTTGTCCTATTTTTAGTTAATTTGTTCTATTTATAGATTCTATTTATAGATTTTAGATTTTAGTTTATTTGTTCTATTTTTAGTGGCTGTGCTATTTTTACTTTATTTGTTCTATTTTTAGTTGCTGTTCTATTTTTAGTTATTTGTTCTATTTTAGTTATTTGTTCTAATTTTCGTATATTTGTAGTTATTTGTAGTTGCCGGTCTATTTTTAATAATATTTGTACTATTTTTAGTTGCTGTTCTACTTTTAGTTTATTTGTTCTATTTTTAGATTAATTGTCTATTTAGGTTATTTGTTCTATTTTTAGTTTATTTCTTCTATTCTTAGTTATGTTCTATTTTTAGTTGTTTTTTTATTTTTAGTTTATTTGTTCTATTTTAGTTTATTGTCCTACTTTTATTTTATTTGTGCTATTTTTAATTATTTGTTATATTTTTAGTATATTTGTTCTATTTTTAGTTTATTTGTTCCTATTGTTAGTTTGTGTCTATTTTTAGTTTATTTCTTCTATTTTTAGTTAATTTTTCTATTTTAGTTTATTTGTCCTATTTAGGTGCTGTTCTATATATAGTTTATTGTTCTATTTTTAGTTATCTGTTCTATTTTTAGTTATATGTCTTATTTTTAGTTTATTTGTTCATTTTAGTTTATTTGTCCTATTTTAGTTTATTTGTTCTATTTTTAGTTTATTTGTCCTATTTTTAGTTTATTTTTCTATTTTTAGGTTACTGTTCTATTTTTAGTTTATTTCCTATTTTAGTTGCTGTTCTATTTGAGTTATTTGTCCTATTTTTTAGTTTTTTTGTTGTATTTTAGTTTACTTGTTCTATTTTAGTTAATTTGTCTTATTTTAGTTTATTTGTTCTGTTTTTAGTTATTTCCTATTTTTAGTAGCAGTTATATTTTTGGTCTATTGTTCTATTTTTGTTATTGTTCTATTTTCAGTTGCTTCTATTTTTCGTTTATTGTTCTATCTAGTTTATTTGTTCTATTTTAGTTTATTTGTTCCATTTTAGTTTATTTGTTCTATTTTAGTTTATTTGTCCTATTATAGTTGCTGTTCTATTTTTAGTTTCTTTGTTCTATTTTAGTTGCTGTTCTATTTTTAGTTATTATTCTCTTTTTGTTTATTTGTTCTATATTTAGTTCATTTGTTCTATTTAGTATTTGTCTATTTTTAGATTATTTGTCCCATTTTCGTCTATTTGTTTTATTATAGAAATTTTATAGATTCTATTATAGATTCTATATATAGATTCTATTTATAGTTCTATTTATAGATTCAATTTATAGATTCTATTTATAGATACTATTTATAGATCTCTTTATAGATTATATTTATAGATTCTATTTATAGATTCTATTTATAGATTCGATTATAGATTCTATTTATAGATTCTATTATTATTTATTTATTTATTTATTATTTATTTATATATAGATTCTATTAGATTCTATTTATAGATTCTATTATAGATTCTATTTATAGATTTCTATTCTTTATTTATTTATTTAATTTATTATTTATTTATAGATTCTATTTATAGATTCTATTTATTTATTTATAGATCTATTTATAGATTCTATTTATAGATACTATTTATAGATTCTATTATAGATTCTATTTATAGATTCTATTTATTATAGATTCTATTTATAGATACTATTTATAGATACTATTTATAGATTATATTTATAGATTCTATATATAGATTCTATTTATAGATTCTATTTATTTATTTATTTATTTATTTTTAGTTGCTGTCCTAATTTTAGTTTATTTGTACTCTTTTTATTTGCTGTTCTATTTTTAGTTTATGTGTTCTATTTTTAGTTTATTTGTTCTATTTTTAGTTTACTGGTTCGATTTTTAGTTTATTTGTTCTATTTTTAGTTTATATGTTCTATTTTTAGTTGCTGTTCCATTTTTAGTTTATTTGTTCTATTTTTAGTTTATTTGTTCTATTTTTAGTTGCTGTTCTATTTTTAGTTTATTTGTCCTATTTTCAGTTTATTTGTTCCATTTTTAGTTTATTTGTTCTATTTTTAGTTTATTGTCCTATTTATAGTTGCTGTTCTATTTTTAGTTTCTTTGTTCTATTTTTAGTTGCTGTTCTATTTTTAGTTTATTTATTCTATTTTTAGTTTATTTGTTCTATATTTAGTTCATTTGTTCTATTTTTAGTTTATTTGTCCTATTTTTAGATTATTTGTCCCATTTTTCGTCTATTTGTTTTATTTATAGAATCTATTTATAGATTCTATTTATAGATTCTATATATAGATTCTATTTATAGATTCTATTTATAGATTCAATTTATAGATTCTATTTATAGATACTATTTATAGATACTCTTTATAGATTATATTTATAGATTCTATTTATAGATTCTATTTATAGATTCGATTTATAGATTCTATTTATAGATTCTATTTATTTATTTATTTATTTATTTATTTATTTATATATAGATTCTATTTATAGATTCTATTTATAGATTCTATTTATAGATTCTATTTATAGATTCTATTTATTTATTTATTTATTTATTTATTTATTTATTTATAGATTCTATTTATAGATTCTATTTATTTATTTATAGATTCTATTTATAGATTCTATTTATAGATACTATTTATAGATTCTATTTATAGATTCTATTTATAGATTCTATTTATAGATTCTATGTATAGATAATATTTATAGATCCTATTTATTTATATAGAATATAACTATTTTTAGTTGCTGTTCTATTTTTAGTTTATTTGTTCTATTTTTAGTTGCTGTCCTAATTTTAGTTTATTTGTACTCTTTTTATTTGCTGTTCTATTTTTAGTTTATGTGTTCTATTTTTTGTTTATTTGTTCTATTTTTAGTTTATTTGTTCTATTCTTAGTTTATTTGTTCTATTTTTAGTTTTTTTGTTGTATTTTTAGTTTACTTGTTCTATTTTTAGTTGCTGTTCCATTTTTAGTTTATTTGTTCTATTTTTAGTTTATTTGTTCTATTTTTAGTTGCTGTTCTATTTTTAGTTTATTTGTCCTATTTTCAGTTTATTTGTTCCATTTTTAGTTTATTTGTTCTATTTTTAGTTTATTTGTTCTATTTTTAGTTGCTATTCTATTTTTAGTTTATTTCTTCTATATTTAGTTTATTTGTTCTATTTTTAGTGGCTGTTCTAATTTTAGTTTATTTGTTCTATTTTTAGTTGCTGTCCTATTTTCAATTTATTTGTCCTATTTTTAGATTATTTATTCTATTTTTAGTTTATTTGTTCTATTTTTAGTTTATTTGTTCTATTTTTAGTTTATTGTTCTCTTTTTAGTTGCTGTTCTATTTTTAGTTTATTTGTTCTATTTTTTGTTTATTTGTTCTATTTTTAGTTTATTTGTTCTATTTTTACTTTATTTCTTCTTTTTTTAGTTGTTTTTTCTATTTTTGGTTTATTTGTTCTATTTTTAGTTGCTCTTCTATTTTTAGTTCATTTGTTCTATTTTTAGTTGCTGTTCTATTTTTAGTTTATTTGTTCTATTTTTAGTTGCTAATCTATTTTTAGTTTAAATAGTTCTATGCTTAGTTGCTGTTCTATTTTTAGTTTATTTGTTCTATTTTTAGTTTATTTGTCCTACTTTTAGTTTATTTGTCCTATTTTTAATTTATTTTTTCTATTTTTAGTTTATTTGTTCTATTTTTAGTTTATTTGTCCTATTGTTAGTTGCTGTCCTATTTTTAGTTTATTTCTTCTATTTTTAGTTTAATTTTTCTATTTTTAGTTTATTTGTCCTATTTTAGTTGCTGTTCTATTTATAGTTTATTTGTTCTATTTTTAGTTTATCTGTTCTATTTTTAGTTTATATGTCTTATTTTTAGTTTATTTGTTCTATTTTTAGTTTATTTGTCCTATTTTTAGTTTATTTGTTCTATTTTTAGTTTATTTGTCCTATTTTTAGTTTATTTTTTCTATTTTTAGTTTACTTGTTCTATTTTTAGTTTATTTCTCCTATTTTTAGTTGCTGTTCTATTTTTAGTTTATTTGTCCTATTTTTAGTTTATTTGTTGTATTTTTAGTTTACTTGTTCTATTTTTAGTTAATTTGTTCTATTTTTAGTTTATTTGTGCTGTTTTTAGTTTAACTGTCCTATTTTTAGTTGCTGTCCTATTTTTCGTTTATTTGTTCTATTCTTAGTTTATTTGTTCTATTTTTAGTTTATTTGTTCCATTTTTAGTTTATTTGTTCTATTTTTAGTTTATTTGTCCTATTTATAGATGCTGTTCTATTTTTAGTTTATTTGTTCTATTTTTAGTTGCTGTTCTATTTTTAGTTTATTTATTCTATTTTTAGTTTATTTGTTCTATTTTTAGTTTATTTCTCCCATTTTTAGTTTATTTGTCCTATTTTAAAATTATTTGTCCCATTTTTCGTGTATTTGTTCTATTTATAGATTCTATTTATAGATTCTATTTATAGATTCTATATATAGATTCTATTTATTGATTCAATTTATAGATTCTAGTTTTTTATTTATTTATTTATTTATTTATAGATTCTATTTATAGATTCTATTTATAGATTCTATTTATAGATACAATTTATAGACTCTATTTATAGATTCTATTTATAGATTCTATTTATAGATTCGATTTATAGATTCTATTTATAGATTCTATTTATTTATTTATTTATTTATTTTTTTATTTATAGATTCTATTTATAGATTCTATTTATAGATTCTATTTATAGATTCTATTTATAGATTCTATTTATAGATTCTATTTATAGATTCTATTTAAGATTCTATTTATTTATTTTTTTATTTATTATTTATTTATTTATTATAGATTCTATTTATAGATTCTATTTATAGATTCTATTTATAGATTCTATTTATTTATTTATTTTTTTATTTATTTATAGATTCTATTTATAGATTCTGTTTATAGATACTATTTATAGATTCTATTTATAGATTCTATTTATAGATTCTATTTATAGATTCTATGTATAGATACTATTTATAGATCCTATTTATTTATATAGAATATAACTATTTTTATTTGCTGTTCTATTTTTAATTTATTTGTTCTATTTTTAGTTTATTTGTTCTATTTTTAGTTTACTTCTTCGATTTTTAGTTTATTTGTTCTATTTTTAGTTTATTTGTTCTATTTTTAGTTGCTGTTCCATTTTTAGTTTATTTGTCCTATTTTCAGTTTATTTGTTCCATTTTTAGTTTATTTGTTCTATTTTTAGTTTATTTCTTCTTTTTTTAGTTACTGTTCTATTTTTAGTTTATTTCTTCTATTTTTAGTTTATTTGTTCTATTTTTAGTGGCTGTTCTAATTTTAGTTTATTTGTTCTATTTTTAGTTGCAGTTCTATTTTCAATTTATTTGTCCTATTTTTAGTTTATTTATTCTATTTTTAGTTTATTTATTCTATTTTTAGTTTATTTGTTCTATTTTTAGTTGCTGTTCTATTTTTAGTTTATTTGTTCTATTTTTTGTTTATTTGTTCTATTTTTATTTTATTTGTTCTATTTTTAGATTATTTGTTCTATTTTTAGTTGCTCTTCTATTTTTAGTTTATTTGTTCTATTTTTAGTTTATGTGTCCTATTTTAAGTTTATTTGTTCTATTTTTAGTTTATTTCTTCTATTTTTAGTTTATTTGTTCTATTTTTAGTTGCTGTTCTATTTTTAGTTTATTTGTTCTATTTTTAGTTTATTTGTTCTATTTTTAGTGGCTGTTCTAATTTTAGTTTATTTGTTCTATTTTTAGTTGCTGTTCTATTTTTATTTTATTTGTCCTATTCTTAGTTTTTTTATAAAAATAGAACAAATAAACAAAAATAGGATAAATAAACTAAAAATAGAACAGATAAACTAAAAATAGAACAAATAAACTAAAAATTGAACAGCAACAAAAAATAGGACAAATAAACTAAAAATAAAACAAATAAACTAAAATTAGAACAAATAAACTAAAAATAGAAGATATAAACTAAAAATAGAATAAATGAACTAAAAATAGGACAAATAAAATAAAAATAGAACAGCAACTAAAAATAGAACGAATAAACTAAAATTAGAACAGCCACTAAAAATAGAACAAAAAAACTAAAAATAGAACAAATAAACTAAAAATAGAACAGCAACTAAAAATAGAACAAATAAACTAAAAATAGAAGAAATAAACTAAAAATAGAACTTATAAAATAAAAATAGAACAAATAAACTAAAAATAGAACAAGTAAACTAAAAATAGAACAAATAAACAAACAATAGAACAAATAAACTAAAAAAAGAACAGCAAATAAAAAGAGAACATATAAACTAAAAATAGAACAGCAACTAAAAATAGTTATATTCTATATAAATAAATAGGATCTATAAATAGTATCTATACATAGAATCTATAAATAGTATCTATAAATAGAATCTATAAATAGTATCTTTAAATAGAAACTATAAATAGAATCTATAAATAAATAAATAAATAAATAAATAAATAAATAAGTAAATAGAATCAATAAATAGAATCAATAAATAGTATCTATACATAGTATCTATAAATAGAATCTATAAATAGAATCTATAAATAGAATCTATAAATAGAATCTATAAATAAATAAATAAATAAATAAATAGAATCTATAAATAGAATCTATAAATAGAATCTATAAATAGAATCTATAATTAGTAGCTATTAAATAGAAGCTATAAATAGAAGCTATAAATAGAAGCTATAAATAGAAGCCATAAATAGAGGCTATAAATAGAAGCTATAATTAAATAAATAAATAAATAAATAGTATCTATAAATAGAATCTAAAAATAGAATCTATAAATAGAATCTATAAATAGAATCTATAAATAGAATCTATAAAAAGTATCTATAAATAGACTCTATAAATAGAATCTATAAATAGATTCTATAAATAAATAAATGAATAAATAAATAGAATCTATAAATAGAATCTGAAAAAAGAATCTATAAATAGAATCTATAAATAGAATCTATAAATAGAATCTATAAATAGAATCTATCATTAGTAGCTATTAAATAGAAGCTATAAATAGAAGCTATAAAAAGAAATATAAATAGAAGCTATAAATAAATAAATAAATAAATGAATAGTATCTATAAATAGAATCTATAAATAGAATCTATAAATTAAATCTATAAATAGAATCTATAAATAGTATCTACAAATAGAATCTATAAATAGAATCTATATATAGAATCTATAAATAAATAAATAAATAAATAAATAAATAAATAGAATATATAAATAGAATCTAAATAGAATCTATAAATAGAACAAATAAACTAAAAATTGAACAAATAAACTAAAAATAGAACAAATAAACTAAAAATAGAACAGCAACTAAAAATAGGACAAATAAACTAAAAATAGAACAAATAAACTAAAAATAGAACAAATAAACTAAAAATAGAACAAATAAACTAAAAATAGAACAAATAATTTAAAAATAGAAAAGCAACTAAAATAGGACAAATAAACTAAAATAGAACAAGTAAAATAGAAATAGAACAAATAAACTAAAAATAGGACAAATAAACCAAAAATAGAACAGCAACTAAAAATAGGACAAATAAACTAAAAATAGAACAAGTAAACTAAAAATAGAACAAATAAACTAAAAATAGGACAAATAAACTAAAAATAGAACAAATAAACTAAAAATAGAACAGCAACTAAAAATAGGACAAATAAACTAAAAATAGAACAAATAAACTAAAAATAGAACATCAACTAAAAATAGAACATATAAACTAAAAATAGAACAGCAACTAAAAATAGAACAAATAAACTAAAAATAGAAAAAATAAACTAAAAATAGGACAAATAAACTAGAAATAGGACAAATAAACTAAAAATAGAGGAAATAAACTAAAAGGAGAACAAATAAACTAAAAATAGAACAGCAACTAAAATAGAACAAATTAACTAAAAATAGAACAGCAACTATAAATAGAACAAAATAAACTAAAAATAGAACAAATAAACTAAAAATAGAACAAATAAACTAAAAAAAGGACAAATAAACTAAAAATAGGATGAATAAACTAAAAAAAGAACAAATAAACAAAAAATAGAACAAATAAACTAAGAGTAGAACAAATGAACTAAAAATAGAACAGCAACTAAAAATAGAACAAATAAACTAAAAATAGAACAGCAACTAAAAATAGAACAAATAAACCAAAAATAGAACAAATAAATTAAAAATAGAAGAAATAAACTAAAATAGAACAGCAACTAAAATATAACAAATAAACTAAAAATAGAACAGAAACTAAAATAGAACAAATAACTAAAAATAGAACAAATACACTAAAAATAGAACAGAAACTAAAGATAGAAAAAATAAACTAAAAATAGAACAGCAACTAAAAATAACAAATAAACTAAAAATAGAACAAATAAACTAAAAATAGGACAAATAAACTAAAAATAGAACAAATAAAGAACAATAGAACAGCAACTAAAAATAGAACAGCAACTAGAAATAGAACAAATAAACTAAAAATAGAACAGCAACTAAAAATAGAACAAATAAACTAAAAATAGAACAGCAACTAATAATAGAACAATTTAAACTAAAAAATAGATTAGCAACTAAAAATAGAACAAAATAAACTAAAAATAGAACAGCAACTAAAAATAGAACAAATAAACTAAAAATAGAATAAATAAACTAAAAATAGAACAAATAAACTAAAAATAGAACAGCAACTAAAAATAGAACGAATAAACTAAAAATAGAACAGCAACAAAAAATAGGACAAATAAACTAAAAATAGAACAAATAAACTAAAAATAGAACAAATAAACTGAAAATAGAACAGCAACTAAATATAGGACAAATAATCTAAAAATAGAACAAATAAACTAAAAACAGAATAAATAAACTAAAAATAGGACAAATAAATTGAAAATAGATCAGCAACTAAAAATAGAACAAATAAGCTAAAATTAGAACAGCCACTAAAAATAGAACAAATAAACTAAAAATAGAACAAATAAACTAAAAATAGGACAAATAAACTGAAAACAGAACAAATAAACTATAAATAGAAGAGCAACTAAAAATAGAACAAATAAACTAAAAATAGAATAAATAAACTTAATATAGAACAAATAAACTTAAAATAGGACAAATAAACTAAAAATAGAACAAATAAATTAAAAATAGAAGAAATAAACTAAAAATAGAACAGCAACTAAAAATAGAACAAATAAAATAAAAATAGAACAGAAACTAAAATAGAACAAATAAACTAAAAATAGAACAAATACACTAAAAATAGAACAGAAACTAAAGATAGAAAAAATAAACTAAAAATAGAACAGCAACTAAAAATAGAACAAATAAACTAAAAATAGAACAAATAAACTAAAAATAGGACAAATAAACTAAAAATAGAACAAATAAAGAACAATAGAAGAGCAACTAAAAATAGAACAGCAACTAGAAATAGAACAAATAAACAAAAAATAGAACAGCAACTAAAAATAGAACAAATAAACTAAAAATAGAACAGCAACTAATAATAGAACAATTTAAACTAAAAATAGATTAGCAACTAAAAATAGAACAAATAAACTAAACTAAAAATAGAACAGCAACTAAAAATAGAACAAATAAACTAAAAATAGAATAAATAAACTAAAAATAGAACAAATAAACTAAAAATAGAACAAATAAACTAAAAATAGAACAAATAAACTGAAAATAGAACAGCAACTAAAAATAGGACAAATAATCTAAAAATAGAACAAATAAACTAAAAACAGAATAAATAAACTAAAAATAGGACAAATAAATTGAAAATAGATCAGCAACTAAAAATAGAACAAATAAACTAAAATTAGAACAGCCACTAAAAATAGAACAAATAAACTAAAAATAGAACAAATAAACTAAAAATAGGACAAATAAACTGAAAATAGAACAAATAAACTATTAATAGAAGAGCAACTAAAAATAGAACAAATAAACTAAAATAGAATAAATAAACTAAATATAGAACAAATAAACTTAAAATAGGACAAATAAACTAAAAATAGACCAGCAACTAAAAATAGAACAAATAAACTAAAAATAGAACAAATAAACTAAAAATCGAACAAGTAAACTAAAAATAGAACAAATAAACTAAAAATCGAACAAGTAAACTAAAAATGTAACAGCAACGAAAAATAGAACAAATAAACTAAAAATAGAACAGCAAATAAAAAGAGAACAAATAAACTAAAATTAGAACAGCAACTAAAAATAGAACAAATAAACTAAAAATAGAACAGCAACAAAAAATAGTTATATTCTACATAAATAAATAGGAGCTATAAATAGTATCTATACATAGAATCTATAAATAGAATCTATAGATAGAATCTATAAATAGAATCTATAAATAGTATCTATAAATAGAATCTATAAATAGAATCTATATATAAATAAATAAATAAATAAATAGAATCTATAAATTGTATCTATAAATGGAATCTATGAATAGAATCTATAAAAAAATTTTAAAAAAAATAAATAAATAGAATCTATAAATAGAATCTATTAATAGAATCTATAATTAGTAGCTATTAAATAGAAGCTATAAATAGAAGCTATAAATAGAAGCCATAAATAAAGCTATAAATAGAAGCTATAAATAAATAAATAAATAAATAAATAAATAAATATATAGTATCTATAAATAGAATCTATACATAGAATCTATAAATAGAATCTCTAATAGAATCTATAAATAGTATCTATAAATAGAATCTGTAAATAGAATCTATTAATAGAATCTATAAATAAATAAATAAATAAATAAATAGAATCTATAAATAGAATCTATAAATAGATTCTATAAATAAATAAATAAATAAATAAATAAATAAATAGAATCTATAAATAGAATCTATAAATAGAATCTATAAATAGAATCTATCATTAGTAGCTATCAAATAGAAGCTATAAATGGAAGCTATAAATAGAAGCTATAAATAGAAGCTATAAATAGAACTATAAATAGAAGCTATAAATAAATAAATAAATAAATAGTATCTATAAATAGAATCTAAAAATAGAATCTATCAATAGAATCTAAAAATAGAATCTATAAATAGAATCTATAAATAAAACAAATAAACTAAAAATAGGACAAATAAACTAAAAATAGAACAAATAAACTAAAAATAGAACAAATAAACTAAAAATAGATCAAATAAACTAAAGATAGAACAAATAAACTAATAATAGAACAAATAAACTAATAATAGAACAGCAACTAAATATAGGACAAATAAACTAAAAATAGAACAAATAAACTAAAAATAGAAGAAAATAAGCTAAAAATAGAACAAATAATCTAAAAATAGAACAGCAACTAAAAACTGGACAAATAAACTAAAAATAGAACAAGTAAAGTAAAAATAGAACAAAGAAACTAAAAATAGGACAAATAAACTAATAATAGAACAGCAACTAAAAATAGGATAATTTAACTAAAAATAGAACAAGTAAACTAAAAATAGAACAAATAAACTAAAAATAGGACAAATAATCTAAAAATAGAACAAATAAACTAATAATAGAACAGCAACTAAAAATAGGACAAAGAAACTAAAAATAGAACAAATAAACTAAAAATAGAACAGCAACTAAAAATAGAACAAATAAACTATAAATAGAACAAATAATCTAAAAATAGAACAGCAACTTAAAATAGGACAAATAAACTAAATATAGAACAAATAAACTAAAAATTGAACAAATAAACTAAAAATAGAACAGCAACTAAAAATAGGATAAAAAAACTAAAAATAGAACAAATAAACTAAAAATAGAACAAATAAACTAAAAATAGAACAAATAAACTAAAAATAGAATAAATAAACTAAAAATAGGACAAATAAAATTAAAATTAGAACAGCAACTAAAAATAGAACAAATAAACTAAAATTAGAACAGCCACTAAAAATAGAACAAAAATACTAAAAATAGAACAAATAAACTAAAAATAGAACAGCAACTAAAAATAGAACAATTAAACTAAAAATAGAAGAAATAAACTAAAAATAGAAAAAATAAACTAAAAATAGGACAAATAAACTAAAAATAGAACAAATAAGCTAAAAATAGAAGAGCAACTAAAAATAGAACAAATAAACTACAAATAGAACAAATAAAATAAAAATAGAAAAAATAAACTAAAAATAGAACAGCAACTAAAAATAGAACAAATAAACAAAAAATAGAAGAGCAACTAAAAATAGAACAAATAAACTAAAAATAGAACAGCAACTAAAAATAGAAGAAATAAACTAAAAATAGAACAAATAAACTAAAAATAGAACAAATAAACTAAAAATAGAACAAATAAACTAAAAATAGAACAGCAACTAAAAATTGAACAAATAAACTAAAAATAGAACAGCAACAAAAAATAGGACAAATAAACTAAAAATAGAACAAATAAACTAAAAATAGAACAAATAAACTAAAAATAGAACAGCAACTGAAAATAGGACAAATAAACTAAAAATAGAACAAATAAACAAAAATAGAATAAATAAACTAAAAATAGGACAAATAAATTGAAAATAGAACAGCCAATAAAAATAGAACAAATAAAATAAAAATAGAACAGATAAACAAAAATAGAACAGCAACTAAAAATAGAACAAATAAACTAAAAATAGAACAAATAAACTAAAAATAGAACAAATAAACTAAAAATAGAATAAATAAACTAAAAATAGGACAAATATAATAAAAATAGAACAGCAACTAAAAATAGAACAAATAAACTAAAATTAGAATAGCCACTAAAAATAGAACAAATAAACTAAAAATAGAACAGCAACTAAAAATAGAACAAACAAACTATAAATAGAAGAAATAAACTAAAAATAGAACCAATAAACTAAAAATAGGAGAAATAAACTAAAAATAGAACAAATAAACTAAAAATAGAAGAGCAACTAAAAATAGAACAAATAAACTAAAAATAGGACAAATAAACTAAAATTAGAACAAATAAACTAAAAATAGAACAGCAACTAAATCTAGAACAATTTAAACTAAAAATAGATTAGCAACTAAAAATAGAACAAATAAACTAAAAATAGAAGAGCAACTAAAAATAGAACAAATAAACTATAAATAGAACAGCAACTAAAAATACAAGAAATAAACTAAAAATAGAACAAATAAACTAAAAATAGAACAAATAAACTAAAAATAGAACATCAACTAAAAATAGAACAAAGAAACTAAAAATAGAACAGCAACAAAAAATGGGACAAATAAACTAAAAATAGAACAAATAAACTAAAAATAGAACAAAGAAACTAAAAATAGAACAGCAACTAAAAATAGGACAAATAAACTAAAAATAGAACAGCAACTAAAAATAGAACAATTAAACTAAAAATAGAAGAAATAAACTAAAAATAGAAAAAATAAACTAAAAATAGGACAAATAAACTAAAAAAGAACAAATAAGCTAAAAATAGAAGAGCAACTAAAAATAGAACAAATAAACTACAAATAGAACAATAAACTAAAAATAAACAATAAACTAAAATAGAACAGCAACTAAAAATAGAACTAATAAACAAAAAATAGAAGAGCAACTAAAAATAGAACAAATAAACTAAAAATAGAACAGCAACTAAAAATAGAAGAAATAAACTAAAAATAGAACAAATAAACTAAAATAGAACAAATAAACTAAAATAGAACAAATAAACTAAAAATAGAACAGCAACTAAAAATAGAACAAATAACTAAAAATAGAACAGCAACAAAAATAGGACAAATAAACTAAAAATAGAACAAATAAACTAAAAATAGAACAAATAAACTAAAAATAGAACAGCAACTGAAAATAGGACAAATAAACTAAAAATAAACAAAAAACAAAAATAGAATAAATAAACTAAAAAGGACAAATAAATTGAAAATAGAACAGCCAATAAAAATAGAACATAAACTAAAAATAGAACAGATAAACAAAAATAGAACAGCAACTAAAAATAGAACAAATAAACTAAAAATAGAACAAATAAACTAAAAATAGAACAAATAAACTAAAAATAGAATAAATAAACTAAAAATAGGACAAATATAATAAAAATAGAACAGCAACTAAAAATAGAACAAATAAACTAAAATTAGAATAGCCACTAAAAATAGAACAAATAAACTAAAAATAGAACAGCAACTAAAAATAGAACAAACAAACTATAAATAGAAGAAATAAACTAAAAATAGAACCAATAAACTAAAAATAGGAGAAATAAACTAAAAATAGAAAAATAAACTAAAAATAGAACAAATAACTAAAAATAGAAGAGCAACTAAAAATAGAACAAATAAACTAAAAATAGGACAAATAAACTAAAATTAGAACAAATAAACTAAAAATAGAACAGCAACTAAATCTAGAACAATTTAAACTAAAAATAGATTAGCAACTAAAAATAGAACAAATAAACTAAAAATAGAAGAGCAACTAAAAATAGAACAAATAAACTATAAATAGAACAGCAACTAAAAATAGAAGAAATAAACTAAAAATAGAACAAATAAACTAAAAATAGAACAAATAAACTAAAAATAGGAAAAATAAACTAAAAATAGAACAAATAAACTAAAAATGGAACAGCAACTAAAAATAGGATAAAGAAACTAAAAATAGAACAAATAAACTAAAAATAGAACAGCAACTAAAATTAGAACAAATAAACTATAAATAGAACAAATAATCTAAGAATAGAACAGCAACTAAAAATAGGACAAATAAACTAAAAATAGAACAAATAAACTAAATATTGAACAAATAAACTAAAAATAGAACAGCAACTAAAAATAGGACAAATAAACTTAAAAGAGAACAAATAAACTAAAACTAGAACAAATAAACTAAAAACTATTTTTAGTTTATTTGTTCTATTTTTAGTTTATGTGTCCTATTTTTAGTTTATTTGTTCTATTTTTAGTTGCTGTTCTATTTTTAGTTTATTTGTTCTATTTTTAGTTGCTGTTCTCTTTTTAGTTCATTTGTTCTATTTTTAGTTGCTGTTCTATTTTCAGTTTATTTGTTCTATTTCTAGTTGCTGTTCTATTATTAGTTGCTGTTCTATTTTTAGTTTATTTGTTCTATTTTTAGTTGCTGTTCTATTTTTAGTTTATTTGTCCTATTTTTAGCTGCTGTTCTATTTTTTGTTTATTTGTTCTATTTTTATTTTATTTGTCCTATTTTTAGTTGGTGTTCTATTTTCAATTTATTTGTTCTATTTTTAGTTGCTGTTCTATTTTTAGTTTATTTGTCCTATTTTTAGTTCCTCTTCTATTTTTAGTTTATTTGTCCTATTTTTAGTTGCTGTTCTATTTTTAGTTTATTTGTTCTTTTTTTAGTTGCTGTTCTATTTTTAGTTTATTTGTTCTACTTTTAGTTGCTGTTCTATTTTAATTTATTTGTCCTATATTTAGTTGCTGTTCTATTTTTAGTTTATTTGTCCTATTTTTAGTTGCTGTTCTATTTTTAGTTTATTTGTTCTATTTTTAGTTGCTGTTCTCTTTTTAGTTTATTTGTCCTATTTTTAGTTGTTGTTCTATTTTTAGTTGCTGTTCTATTTTTAGTTTATTTGTTCTATTTTTAGTTGCTGTTCTATTTTTAGTTGCTGTTCTATTTTTAGTTGCTCTTCTATTTTTAGTTGCTGTTCTATTTTTAGTTTATTTGTTCTAATTTTAGTTGCTGTTCTATTTTTAGTTTATTTGTTCTATTTTTAGTTGCTGTTCTATTGTTAATTTATTTGTCTTATTTTTAGTTGCTGTTCTATTTTTAGTTTATTTGTTCTATTTTTAGTTGCTGTTCTATTTTTAGTTTAATTGTCCTATTTAAATTGCTGTTCAATTTTTAGTTTATTTGTTCTATTTTTAGTTGCTCCTCTATTTTTAGTTTATTTGTCTTATTTTTAGTTGCTGTTCTATTTTTAGAACATATATATATATAGCCATACTCACACACGGAATTACACACACAGACACACGCATTATGTAGATATATGTATATAGGTAGATAGATAGACACATGTATATGTGTGTGTGTATATATCTATATATATGTATATGTGTATTTATATTAGAATGTGTACATATATATATATATATATATATATATATATATATATATATATATATGTGTGTGTGTGTGTGTGTGTGTGTGTATGCGTTTATATATATATATATAATTGCTACAGAGAAATTATGTGTTAGATGCCATGCAACCGTCTAAGGGATAAATGTAAGGCCATTGTTTGTAATCATAGGGACTTATCTAGCAGTCTCAAATAGCGTTATTTGTTACGATTAATGATACTGGATATTACTACCAGGTATATCTCTTTCGACTAACACCGCCTGTCAAATGGTAATTTTCCCCCACATAGTGCTCCAATCATCTAATTGAGGCAACTGTAAACATATGTGTCATGTTTTAAGGGCGCAAAATTGTAAGCCTAAAGACCTTACGAATCATTCCCTTTTTCTTTAATCTTTACAATTTTCCTTTTTTTTCTTTTTTATCCTGTCAACCTTCATTCTCCTCTCAATATTCCTCTGCTAAAGCTAAAATCATTCTGATGGTATTTGTTATATGGTACGAGATAAACGCAAGTTTACTTACAAAACACACAAAGAGAAAGAGCTGTAAATGTTATCTTAGCTATAATTAAACTATGATTATTCAATACTAATGATCAACTAATTGCTACCGGTTGCTCTATTTCGTCTCTTACCATATATATATATGTATATATATATGTATGTATATATATATATATATATATATATATATATATATGTATCAAATGAAATAAATGAAAAACGGAACACAAATGATATTGCGGTACATATGTTTCGAGCTTTATAGAACAACTTATTCTTAACACACACACACACACACACACACACATATATATATATATACATATACATATAATAATATTAGGGTGTATAACTCCAAATATATATATGTATATACATATACATATATAAATACATATATATACATATATAAATGTATATATATATATATGTATGTATACATGTATATATATATATATATCTGTATATATATATATATATATATATATATATATATATATATAATATATATATATATATATATATGTATATATATATGTAATTACGAATGACTTTATGTATAGTATACAGTATATTAGCCTTAAAAATGTTAAGATAAACTCGACTGTCCTATTTTTGTTCCCAACCGTGACCCTCTATAAATCGAAAATGTTCTTTTGGTCTCTATTGGACCAACTGTCTTCGAAGACTCATATTGTCGTTCCACGCTCGCAATGAGGGTAGATAGACAGCAGTCGACAACTGATAATGGCTTGTTCTTCAGATCTATGCACACACACATACATTTACAAACATACGTATAAATTTTGTTTCACGCTTACTTTCATTTTATTCAATGAACAGAAATCTGCCTTTAGTTTCTTTTATTCATTATATTAATTTACCCAAATAATATTACCCATCATTCATCATTATTACTATTACTATTATTGAATTGAAATAAATGGAATAATTTTAATGCATGTGAACACACACACGTACACATATCCGCAAAGTAAACATAATTATATATTCTGTATATTTCGAAAGTAATAGTCAGAACACTCTGATGAGGGTCCCTATAAGGTATTTAAACTGCAAAGATATATTTTTATGTTTTGTAATCTTAATCTTATTTGAGAATGAAACAATTTTTGGTTAATATGCTGATTAATCAATAAATTAAGTTGCATCCATTTGATCTCTCTGTTTTTCAACTCTCTTTCTCTTTCTCTCTCTCTCTCTCTCTCTCTCTCTCTCTCTCTCTATATATATATATATATATATTATATATATATACATACATATACATATAATAATATTAGGGTGTATAACTCCAAATATATATATGTATATACATATACATATAGGCGCAGGAGTGGCTGTGTGGTAAGTAGCTTGCTAACCAACCACATGGTTCCGGGTTCAATCCCACTGCGTGGCATCTTGGGCA
Source organism: Octopus sinensis (assembly GCF_006345805.1). Lineage (NCBI taxonomy): Eukaryota > Metazoa > Mollusca > Cephalopoda > Octopoda > Octopodidae > Octopus > Octopus sinensis. The sequence goes on from NC_043012.1 coordinate 20,581,602, forward strand.
AGTGTCTTCTGCTATAACCCCGGGCCGACCAATGCCTTGTCGGCTACAGTATAGTAGGGTCTGTTGGATACTGTCTGTGAGAAAAACAACACCATGACACAAATACCTCGGCCAGAAATTTGGAAACGGCATGCTTGACTGCTTAGCATTCGCGCCGGAACCTCCACAACGAACATTTGATAATGTTTGGGTGTCAAGCTGCGGACAGAGCAGAAGATTCGAAAATACTTGGATAAGTCTAATGCTGATTATGAAGGCCTTGTGGGAAGATGAATGGAGGAATAACATCGTAGATTGGATAATTCACCCTGATTGTTCCGTTAAGAAAAGGACTCCTAGATTTGTTGGTGAGATGCAAGCCATGATTGACAAAGATACCTCTAAGTCAATCAGGTTCATCGCCAGGAGCATGGGAATTTGTGAGTTAGTTTCTTATCAGGCAGGTAGTGCATAAAAACATTCGGTATTCCTCATACAAGATGAGAAAGGGCTAAATTTTATCCCAAGCCATGAAGGACAAGAGGAAAGACCGCACTCTGAAGCTTTTGAAGAAACTCAAGCATCCCCTCCAAACTAACATGTTGTAGAAAGAATTCAGATGGTGAACACACAGAACAATCGTTGGTTTGCTGTGTCCCCGAGAGTCATGAAAACCAAACATCTATTCAAAATCGAGGTGTTTCGAGTGATCGCTAGTAATGCAGTGATCACTAGTCATCATTTATGTTGGCGACGTTATGTCTCCATTCATCTTCCCGCAAGGACTCAGATTCAAAACGGAGGCCTATAACAAGTGCCTGGAAGTGATAGTGCTTCCCTGGGTTAAGAGAACACAGTTATGGCTGTCAGACAATTTCTGCGACCATATCACCCCTAACATCTGGCGACCTAACTCCCCAGAATGCAACCCTCTTGATTATCATATGGGATGCAGTTGAGCGAAAGACCAACAAAACTCATTGTAACATCAAAGATTAACTGAAAGCGAGGATTATGGCAGTATTCACCAACTTAAAAAGAGAGACTGTCCAGAAGAATTGTAGGAGATTCCGAAGAGGTCTGGGAGCCTTGGTTAAAGCGGAAAGTGATTCTATTGAATAAATTTACTCTTTAGTATTTATAGCTAATTTTATTTAATTTTGGTAAATACGTATATTTGTTAAAATAAGATGTCTGTGTTATTTTCATTTTTGCGTAATTTAGACAATTTATTAACTACCACATTCGTGTAGATGACGTGCCCGGTAATTCTCGATAAAGCGGGGCTTATCCCTTGGTTCAGTTCTCAAAATTGTTTCGCTAATCCAATAACAATAATAGAAAGTATGTAGGCCTTAAAACGTTTTTTCTGCATTTACAAAGAATACTGAACTGCCTTACACAGGATCTTGGTTTTAGGAATTCCCACTAAGTTATGAATACCCAAGCTGTGAAGTCAGTTATGTAATAACATGAAATTTGTTACCCGATAGTAAGAATTCAAATGAAGTAGCCCCGAATAGGGGTTTAATGCATTCTCAGAGTATGTAGAAAATAGGAGGAAATAATAATAAGTTATGTATACTCAAATTGTGACGCACGTAACGTAATATCAGGCTAATCAAATATGAGATAATAACAATTCAATGTAAATAACTCTGAAAAAGGACTTTTCTGCGTTCTTAGACAATATTAACCTCAAGGGCACTAGTGTCGGTATATTCGTGAATAAGTCACTAACTGAAATAAGTGGATCTATAGTTTAGGAAAATACTATTTACTTGTTTAAGGGCTGTACTGAATAAAATGTGAAAATAACTCTAACAGTTCAAATACTAAGAAATAAGCATACTCAATTTGATTTATACCAAATTATTTAAGAAAATGTATGGGTTATTTCGCTTGGCTATATATAAGGATCCCTTCAAGGGATCCTATTATCAACTTTTTTCAACATCTGAGTATACCATGAGATTTCCACATACGAGTTCTACTCACGTGGGAAGTTTCATCGAAATCGATAAGACTATGCAGGAAGAGTTAGTTAACAACTCCCCAAACACATCCACAGACAGAATTTCCCATATATATGTATGTATACTAAAACATCAGGATAATTATTTTTATAAGAGACTCTCTATGGAAATTGATGATAGTTTATTGGATATTAATTTCAACGCAATTATGTTTTTGCATATTTGTGTGCAACAGTTTATATTATAGAAAGTCATTAAGAAAATATGCATCCGATATTCAGTTTACGTAACTTTCTTTTTCATGTCTTACCGAGGCCAATATAAATTACTGCTTTATACTCGCATATATCTCTGTTCACGACATAATGCGCACGAAAGCTTAAATGCACCATTGATACTTTTATATAATCCCACTAGATATTTCTTTAGTTTTAACTTTGTCAGAGATATTTCAAACCCCATTCTCTTTATATTGAAAGATTTAACACAAAGCAATCTGTGCATGTTTCCATAATGTAAAATTCATTCGAATTAAATTGTTCGTTCCAGATATATTTTTATAATTCAGTGAATTCATTCAAGTCTGCCCTTCTTTTCTATGATGTGAGCTCCAAGTTGAAACGGCAATTACTACGTAAAGTAATTTTGATCTCCAACATTCTTTGGAATACAAAATAGAATAATTTACATAAGAGAGAACATATTATCTAGAGAATAAATGGGCATATGCAAGTGAAGAAAAATAGAACAACTAAAAGTGGAGATTCTTTTTATAACATTTAAATCTCTGCAACGGAATAAAATCAATACGAGGTGGTATTAAGCTTTATTTCAAATTGATTGAAACCATGATATATTGTACAAAGAGGAGTAATGTGACCTAACATTTGGTTCGAAATAATTTCTATATATCATATATATAGGGAATAGTCTGCACTCACCGAACCACAAATTAAAAAAAAAAAACATATATAATTTCAATTGGAATTTAAATTCCATCTATTTTGTACACGTGACGGGTAGATATACCGAAAGAGTTTTAAATGCAGATCAGTGCATAAACTTAACTACATTTCTTTGTCAGTTCATTGGACAAGAACAGTGTAATTACGAAATTTATTTACACATAACTACACACTCACATAGGAAATACATACACACATACCTATGAGATAGTTGTATATATACAAAGTAAACACACACACATATATGTAAATATACTTCGTCTCTCTCCCTCTCTCTCTCTCACTATATATATATATATATGTTTATATATATTTTGCACATTTGTTTTTTATACACCTGTCATCGTCTTTTGTTTTTTGTTTGTAAATTCTAACTATATATATATACACATACACACGTGTGGTAAGTAGCTTGCATACCAGCCACATGGTTCCAGCTTCAGTCCCACTAGGTGGCACCCTGGGCAAGTGTTTTCTACTATAGCCTCGGGCCGACCAAAGCCCTGTGAGTGGAGTTTGTAGACGGAAACTGAAAGAAGCCCGTCGTATATGGATATATATACATATATATATGTTTGTGTGTGTGTGTGTGTGTGTGTGTGGTGTTAGTGTGTATGAGAGCGAGAGAGATTGTGTTCTGTGTTTCCACGCCACCCACCCACCATCGCTTGACAACCAATGTCGGTGTGTTTATGTCCCCGTAACTTATCAGTTCGGCAAAAGACACCGATAGAAGAAGCACTACGCCTAAAAATAATAAGTCCTTCGGTCGATTTGTTCGACTAAACGCGATGCTCCAGCATGGCCGCAGTCAAATGACTGGAACAAAACAAAGAATAAAAGAATAACATGTATATTTATGCGTTTGTGCCCCTGTGTATGTGCCTATAGTTAAAGGTATGTCTATGGGATAAACGTCTTTTGCTTAGCAATGCCCTGGCTTCGGGTTCAATCTCACGCTAAATGTGTGGTACTATATCTCCACGTCAAATAATGTTATGTGAATGAGTATGGGAAACGGAAACCCCGTACATACACACACATACATACATACACACATTCATACATCCATACGTCCGTCCATCCATCCATCCATCCATACATACATCTATACACACATACATCCATACATCCATACATCCATACATCCATCCATACATACATACAAACATCCATCCATCTATCCATCCATCCATACATACATACATACATACATGCATACAAACATACAAACATCCATCCATCCATACATACAAACATACAAACATCCATACATACATACATGCATGCATACATACATACAAACATACATACGTACATCTATGCATACATACATCCATACATCCATACATCCATCCATCCATCCATCCATCCATACATCCATCCATTCATACATATATCCATCCATCCATCCATACATACATACGTCCATACATACATACATATATATATACCTTCATACATCCATACAAACATTGCTTCTATACCCGTATTACAAATTTACATTTATACAAGTAATAATTGGCGCGCTTGGTTTTGTAATTAAATGCCTCTCAGTCTCGATAAAATTGGATGTACTTGCTAGAGACTTTACGTACAGTGCGACTGTTGAAAGCGTGATTGATTAATTAAATGATAACCTAAGATTATTTTCAAGCAGTTATTGTACAAGTTGGAAAAATTTTGCTGCGTAAGATTGAATATTGTGTATTTGGCTTGTGATTGTGGTCTAAACAAGGGCAAAATATGTAACGATAATCTCTTTATGCACACAGACATAGACATATATATGTTTATGTCTGTGTATGTATGTATATATATGTATATATATATATATATATATATATATATATATATATATATATATATATATATATATATATATATATGTGTGTGTGTTGTGTGTGTGTGTGTGTGTGTGTGTGTATATATGTATGTATATGAGGTGATATACACAAAAAACCCCCAAAAGACGAAGACAGGTGGTGTAGACAACAAACAGATGTTTCACTCGAGAAGTGAAAAAGTCTTTAGCGTTTTGAGCCAACACTCTCTCGCACAGAAAGGAACACGGAAAGAAACAAGGACAGAAAATACAGAGAGAGAATAAGGAATGTATATATATGTGTGTCTGTGTGCTTGGATTGGATGTGTGTTAGCGCTTATGCATGTAATGATGAAATACAAGCACAGTTCCGTTTCATTTAGCAGATTACCTCCCCAATATTTTTCGTGTGCGGCAAAGAGGCATGTCTCTGAGAGCAATGATAGTAGAATCGCTGTACTGACGTCACTTATTGGGGTAAAACACAAGACAAATCTGTTGTCATCACTCCAGAAAATCACCCTGTCCTCCCTTAGTAAGAGCTCAATTGTGGGAATAATTAATACTCGAGATTGTTCGAAGTTGGTCCCACTTGCCTCAAAACGATTTGTCTACAATCACTGGAAACTGAGACAATTTCGAGAATTTGACTTGTTATATTATTGTTTTTCTTCATATAATCCATTGTTTTTCGAATTCATTCTCCTGGTTACACCAGGTAATTTCTCTGAGCTCATTTACGCATTATATATTTGTCTGTATGAGCAAGTATATGAGTGTATAAGTTTGAACAGCCAATGTATATGTCCATAAACTCTAAGGATGCCTTGCAATACTTCATTCCACTGTCTGAAAATAATTGCTTCATATAAGCTGGTTTGTCCAACGAAAACGAAGCTTGCCATTGCCCAATGAGAAGTTTTCAGACTAAATATAGGTAAGGCTTCACTTACTTCAGGCGTCCACAAATTTATAGCAAACCATGATAAACGTGATTTTGAATTAATGTCTACAGTTTTGTATTATTTGAAACTTAAGATTACATTTTCTGCTCATATCGCACCAATGCTGCCAAATATGTAGGACTGGATGGCCAGTTTAAGGAGAAAATAGTACAGTCTAAAATACACTATTTCCTAAAATCATTCAACATTTACTAGCTTCAATATTATATTCCATTTTTATACTCACACACTCCAAGGTATTATTAGTTTCATACTTAGACCACAACAGACTATTTCATTTTCCCTATTCTTCTGGTAGGGTAATACAACTTTGAATTTCATGGTCGTGCAGTAAATATTTATTCTCATACATATGGCTAAATTTGAAACCATATGGCAATAAACGAAACACTATACTTGCACCAATGTAAAAAGGATTCTCAAAGATATATTTATATAAACAGACACAGAAATACAGAAACACACATATGCATGTATGTGTATGTGTAATTTCTGTTCAGCCATATGCATATCTATATACATAGACACACGCACATATGTGTATGTCACACAATAGAAAGTATTTATTCATCAGATGATTGCTTTGCACATCATGTAAAGAGATAGATGTATCATTAATAGATTATGTCTGCGATCGTGTTTCATAGTTTATCAGTTAATTGTCTTATGAATAAAATAAATGGAGGTGTGTAATGGATACTTATTTGAACATACGCCTACGTGTACATTTTTCACACGAATACATATACACACTCGCTTTCTTATATATATATATATTAATACACCTGTAGTTAGAAGCATACACACACGCACAAATATATAAATTTATGTATACATTATATATATATATATACATATATATATATATATATATATATATATATATATATATATATATATATATATATATATATATAATACCCACAATTGCAGCACACACGCACTCACATACGTATATGTATATATATATACATATATATATATATATATATATAGGTTATGTTTTAATTCGATAGAAACGTGGTAGGGTACAGTATAAAGCTCGATCATCTTTAAAATACCCAATACTACCGATAATGTTATTATATACTTACAAGTTCAAATTTGGCCATCTGTCGAGTGTGAATATAGAATTGAAGAAAGAAAAGTCAAGAAGAAGGTGTACGGTTGGACATTTATTTATTATTCTGAACAATTGTTTCTCCAAACATATACAGATACTTGATTATGCAATTGTTTTTTTAGATAATGAGATCTAGTTGTGTTTCCTCAGGCGATATACGAGTGTTGTCTCCGTTCCGTTTGTTTAAAATCTTCTAATATATATATATATATATATATATATATGACAAAGTAAATTTGTAAGATACCGCACGAGTGGAAATATGTATGAAATAAGGTTTGAAAATGCCATTTTTAAAGATTACTTACTTGACCGGTTCCAATTTTATAGAAAAAGATTGTCAAATGTAAAACGTAAAGCTTTATATCATCTTTGTTTTGTGAAGTACCGGCTGTCAAGAACGTATTAAAATGCATATATATATTCTTTGATAATAATAAGAAAATGTTGAAAACAGTTTACAAGAAATTATTTAAGAAAGTATTCAACAAAAACTATTGAGTGTTCAATAAAAGTCATGTTTGTTTGGTACTATATATATATACACAAGAGAGACATGAATTTACCAAAAAGAATGGAGAGGAACAGACCTGTCTCTTGGCATTTTCTATCTCATACATGCAGATATGCATGCATGCAATACATATGTTATATGTGTATATATATATATATATATATATATATATTATATATATATACATATATATATATACACACATATATATATAACACAAATATATAGATATATATATACATATACATACCCACACATATATATCCACACGCATATTCATACATATCTATATTTACATGCCTGTATACATATAATATAATTCATGAAAATATACATATATACACACACACACATATATATATATATATGTGTGTGTGTGTGTGTGTATGGAGGCGCAATGGCCCAATGGCTAGGGCAGCGGACTCGCGGTCCTAAGATCGCGGTTTCCATTCCCAGGTCGGGTGTTGTGAGTGTATAGTGAGCGAAAACACCTATAGCTCCACGAGCCTCCGGCAGGGGCCTGGGTGGCGAACCGTGCTGTACTCTTTCGCCGCAACTTTCTCTCAATCTTTCTTCTGTCGGCCAGCTCGCTTAGACAGCGAGGTGGCGTCATTTGAAGGCTAAAACAATGCGAAGCGCATTGTGACCAGAGATGTGTAGCAACATCTGATATCCTGGTCGGACACGGTGATCACGGTGACATATGTATATATAATATATATATATATATATATATATATATATTATATATATATATATATATATATATACATATATACATATACATATATACATATATATACATGTCTCTCTATATATATATGTATATGTAGGTCCCGGGTTGAGTCGGGGTTAACCACAGTAAATAGGTACTCAATACATAGCAGAGTAAATTAATTTATTTTATAGAAGGAGCTTCTACAGGACTAGAACTGTTTCATTCAAAAGAAATCATCAGGAAGCTAGGTGACAAGAATAGTTTTGGCATTTATACATTTAGGCAGGTATAAAGGGGAGGTGGTGGGGGACTTTTTGGGGTAGGCATGGCGCAAACTATCATTCTTATATATATATATGTGTGTGTGTGTGTATATATATATATATATGTGTATGTGTGTGTGTGTATGTGTATATATATATATATATGTGTGTGTATAAGTGAGAGTCTCCTTATTTACCTAAAACTCTATTATTCTATTTATTCTTTTATCTACTTTATCACTGATTCCTTTGACAACTCCCCTAAGAATGATAGTTTACGCCATGCCTACCCCAAAAAGTCCCCCACCACCACCCCTTTAAACCTGCCTAAATGTATAAATGCCAAAACTATTCTTGTCACCTAGCTTCCTGATGATTTCTTTTGAATGAAACAGTTCTAGTCCTGTAGAAGCTCCTTCTATAAAATAAAATAAAATATATATATATGTATATATATTATATATACACACACCACACATTTATATATATATACATACATATATATATATATATATATATATATATAATATATATATATATATATATACAAATGTGCAGGTACACACGAATACACATATTTATATATATCTCGATGTAAATATCGTTATATTTTCACCTACACGTTCATGTTCATATATACGCATATAAGTATATGCATACGTACGTTTATAAATATATATGCGTACATTGATGTATGTACATCCATAGTCTCCATTTCATATAGATACACACAAGCGCTTGAGTGAGCGCCTACGTATCCATGCTTAGATACATGTGCATATACATATACATAGACATGAACACCCACGCGTAGACATAAATACATATATGTACAAATACAAATATTTAGCTACAAGCAACCTTATACGGATATACATACGTAGGCATACGCATACGTACGCATACGCATGCATATGGACCCACACGTACTCAAATGCACACATACGTACGCATATGCATAACGTATGCAGATGCACACATGCATAAATAGAACAGACAACATTCGTATATCGCCTGAGGAAACACAACTAGATCTCATTATGCAAACTAACTATTGCATAATCTACTACTTGTATTGTTGGAGAACTACATTACGTGGAAGCAATTGTAGCGAATAATAAATAAATGTTCAACGGTAATCGTTCTTTCTGACTCGAATGTCTTCAATTGTGTGTGTGTGTGTGTGCGCGCGCGTTGAATATATACAGACTTTTAGTTGACTAACGGAAAGTAATTTGTGTATCGTGTGAAAGCTCAGTTTGGTTTTCCACTAAACCTCCGGATTGAGCTGGAACAGAAAGTGTAATGCTGAGGCAACCTATCACACACGGCTAGAAGTGTTCTTTGACCGCGTAGATGTAGATCAAAGGGAAAATGCGAAAAACAAAACATTTGACATCACTTGCAAAAGGCATTTAATTTAGACAAGATATTTAAATTACATAGAAGATATTATTATAAGCAGAATTATGTATATATAGATATATGTGCGCGTGTGTGTGTGTGTGTGTGTGTGTGTGTGTGCATATGTTTGAGTGTGTATATCTGTGTGTGTATTTGTGTATGTGTGTAGCTTCTCGGCCTTTTGGCTAAGAACAAATTGTAGTACCTGTTCTTATCAGCTTAATATCTGATAGGTCCCTATTTGGTGCCATTGATATTAAACTGATATTTAGGACGAGGTGAAGAGTTTGGGGCTTGATCCACCTTTGCTACGGTATCAAATATATATGTGTATATATATATATATATATATATATATATATATATATATATATATATACATATATGTAAGTATGTGTGTGTGTATGTGTGTGTTGCGTGTGTTTGTAGTAAGTTGTTGGCACAGCAAACCAATTTTGACCGAAAAAATCTTTATAGAGAACAGTTGTTGGTATATATAGATATATGTGTGCTTGTGTATGTGTGTGTGTGTGTGTGTGTGCATATGTTTGAGTGTGTATACCTGTGTGTGTATTTGAGTGTGTATTTGTGTATGTGTATCGCTTCTCGGCCTTTTGTTTACTTTAACAACAGGCCACCAAAGCAAGACAAACACAAAACAAGTGTAGTAGGTGTACAAAAATGTGTATTAAACGAATATAAGAACAACAACTTGCGCCAACGAACCGATTGTAAAGAAATTTGTGGGGAAACTGTTTTTTCCCGAATTCATAAAATGTTTGGCACTGGTCCGGTATTACGTGTCAAAAGTGAAATAATAAAGGTGAAAGAATATCTATATTGTAATATGATATAATATTGTTTCACTTTTATTCTTTCAATTTTAATTCTAATGTGATAAGACTAAGATCATCTTATTTCTATTATATTTGAAATAGAGTATATATATATATATATATTGACGAGGTACAAACGTATAGAAGAAAAATATATATCTCTTTCTCTCTTTTCTCTTTTACTTGTTTCAGTCATTTGACTGCGGCCATGCTGGAGCACCACCTTTAATCGAGCAACTCGACCCCGGGACTTATTCTTTTGTAAGCCCAGTATTATTCTATCGGTCTCTTTTTGCCGAACCGCTAAGTAACGGGAACCTAAACACACCAGCATCGGTTGTCAAGCAATGCTAGGGGGACAAACACAGACACACAAACATACACGCACACACACACATATATATATATATATATATATATATATATATATATATTATATATATATATATATATATATATATATATATACATATACATATATACGACAGGCTTCTTTCAGTTTCCGTCTACCAAATCCACTCACAAGGCATTGGTCGGCCCTGAGCTATAGCAGAAGACACTTGCCCAAGATATCACGCAGTGGGACTGAACCCGGAACCATGTGGTTGGTTAGCAAGCTACTTACCACACAGCCAATTTATATTCTAATGTGAACAACATTACGCATCGGTAACTTTCCGTCTTTCCGGCCACGACAGCGGAATGCATTAACTGGCTGATAGTCCATAGCCTCCTTAATCATCATCTCAACTGTCCTGTATGTGTTCGGCCGATGACAGAAATGATAGACAACAAATGGGCAGATAGCATTATTTGGTCATGTGGAAGGCCATGTGCAAAAAACTTTCCATTCGTAAAGATACCTTTCTTGAAGGTATCACTAAATAATTGATTTGCTATATTTTGGTGCCCATAGATGTTTGGGGAAAGGAAAGTGCTCATAAATGTGGCATTACAAAGGCAGCATTGGCGGATTGGCGCAATTTTTTGCCGGGACATATGTGGAGGATACTGTGTTGCCCAAAATATACAGCTGGCGGCGGGGAGACATACGGAATTATGGAATTTGATGAAAGCGCGTTTGTCAAACGAAAGTATTATGTGGAACATGAGGTAGAAACGCGATGGTTAATCGGAGCAATAGAATAGGGACACCAGAAGGTGTCTCTTAGTGGTAGTGGCAGATCGTACAGCCGACACCCTTCTTGCCTTTACCCAGAACTACAATCATTTCAGTCCTTTGGCGTGCATATGATACAATAAATCAACTTGGTTATGAACATTTAAGGATCAATTATTCTGTTAATTTTCTTGATCTTGTGACCTTTGACACAACTAATCACATTGGATGTTTGTGGAAGCATGCAAAAAAAAGAGCAAGAACAGAGAAAATGGAACAACTCGAAGTTTATTTGATTCACACCTCATTGAATTTATGTGGCGTTATGAATTCAAAGATGAATCATTCCAAAAGTTGTTGAAAATATTCGTTACAAATATCCTTGCAATTGAAGCAATTTACAAGTTACTGTTTTGAATGTTGTTTTACTAAAATATTAAAAATATGCATCAAATTGTCTATTCATAATATACAATAATATATATTTGAGTCACTTCACATCTCGAGTCATCTCCATATAATAGAAAAAGTTATATGCAATTTATATCATAATATACTATATACAATTTTATAAGCAATTTATATCATCATATTGTATGTAGTATTTTAGATGCCTCCCAGATTAAATGTGAATAAATATATATGTAAATTGTGATTCTTTCACCTTTATTCTTTCATATTTTGTTCTGATATTCGTTTAATACACGTTTTTGTACACTATTAGTCTTATTTTTTTTTGTAGTCAGGTGTTAAAGTAAACATTAGTTGTTTGCTTCATACTACTCGTGTGCTGATTCTATACATATGAAAGGAACAAATAATAGTACAATGTACTCGTAGGTCATATCACCTGGGCAACGTAGGGATGCATTGCTAGTGTATATGTGTGAGTATGTAAATGTACATGTGTGTGTGTATGTATATGTATATATATGTGTGGGGGGGGTTTGTAAACCAAATAAACCACAGAACTAATGAGCACTTTGTTGTGAACACTTGCATTCCAATCATACCAAGAAAACGCTCATAACTAGGAGGGTTAAGACATCGGATTGACGTGCAGGATTTAAACTTCACTTTCTCAAAACAGAAGGTAAATACATTTATATCTAAATGAAAGCAACAACAAACAAACCATGTGGTAGCCCTCCATACTAAAACCCTTACAGAATTCTTTTGTAAAATTCGTTGATAAGAAGTTGGCACGCCTATATATACACACCTAATTACAAAGTTATATACACATGAATAAATTCTAACTATAGGAACATATACATATATGATCAATAACAATTCTATATACTGTCTTACCATCACATTTTAACGAAGAGCATGATTCTCATTCAGCAAAACTCAGGTTAACCTAGAAAATTTTAATTTAACAAATTATAGAAACCAAGGTAAAATTAAATGATTTACATAAATACATACATACATACACACATACACACACACATACATACATACATACATACATACATACATACATACATACATGCATGCATGCATGGATGCATGCATGCATGCATGCATACATACATGCATGCATACATACATACATACATACATACATACATACATACATACATATATCTCAGAGGTGCAAGAGCATATGAGGAACCAAGTTTCTATGTGGGCAGACTACAAGAAAGCCTTTGACTCAGCTCCCCACTCATGGACGCTAGAAGCCTTTCAACTTGCTAAAGTTCCAGTGAGAAAAGTCAAGACCATAGCCGAACTGATTTCATTGTGAGCCACCCTCTTGAAATTAAACACAAAGAGTGACTGTATTTTCACCGATAGAATATAATATCGCAAACTCATATTCCAAAGAGACAGTCTCTCTGCGATGTTTATACTTTCTGTAAACTCCTTGTCATTCATGATAAGGAAGTCACTTATCTCACTCGTTCACAAGGAGACACGAATAGCAAAATAACACACCGTTTCTTTGTGGATGATTTAAAATTTATGCAAAGAATATGAATGAGATAAAAGAAAAGAGTCTTGACGTAATTACAACATTCTCAAAGGATGTGGGGGTTGGAGTTTGGTCAGGATTAAAATTGTTATATGGTTGTGAAAAGGGAGAAAACTATAAACCAGACAAGTAGCATCTC